>NW_006773208.1:12339-81902 GCF_000442215.2 Lipotes vexillifer | reverse complement strand
TCCCTCACCACCCTGTTACTTCCCAGCAGGTTAATAAAGAAAGAGGCCGTAGTGGCAGGGATGGAAGTCATGCATAGGCTCAGCCACTTGGACATCTATTTACCAAGACCAAGTGTCCAGTCTGCCAGTAGGGGACATCAACATTATGTCCCTGATATGGCACTATTCCCTGGGGTGTTTAATCAGCTACCTGGGGGTAGATTGATTACATTGGGCTGCTTCCATATAGGAAGGTGGTTGTTTTGTCCTTACTGGAACTGACTCTTATACTTGGTATGAAATTGCTTTCCCTGCATGCAACGTTACTGCCAAAACTACATTTTGTAGATTAAAGAATGTCTTATTCACTGCTATAATATTCCACAAAGCATTACTTTAGATTAAAAAACTCACTTCACAGCAAAGGGATTGTGGCAATGGGCCCATGTTCATTAAATTCAGTATCCTACCATGATCCCCACCATCTAAAGCAGCTGACTTGATAGAACAGAGACAGGGCCTTTTGAAGACTCAGTTTCAGTGCCAACTGGGTGGCAATGTGTTGGAATGCTGTAGCAGGGCTCTCCAAGAGGTAGTATATACTCTGAATTACATTCAACATATGGTGGTGTTACTCTGGTACCCTGGATTCATGGGTCCAGAAATGAAGGTTGGCAATGGGAATGACACGATTACCTCCTACTTCTACTAACTTACTAGCAACATTTTCCTTCCTTTTCCTCTAATCTCATGCTCTGTTGATCTAGAAGTCTTAGTTCCAGAGGAACAAATGCTTCCACCAGTAGACAAAACAATGATTCCCCTGAAATGGAAGTTAAGACTGCCAAATGGCCACATTTTTCTCCTCATGCCTCTGAATCAACTGGTAAAGAGGGAATTTACTGTGCTATCTGGAGTGATTCACTCTGACTACTGTTAGAAAAAAAATGTAGCTCAACAGTCATTAAAGCAGAAAAAGTAGGTTTATTAAAAACTATTGTAGTGGCAGAAGGAGACTTCAGTACAGTTTCAAATATGAATGAACAATTTGCAAATGTGAATATATAGTCAAGGAGCCTGGTAGAGGCCACTTTTTATAAAATTGCTAAAAGGAAACAGTAAGGATAAAGAGCATTCTGGCTAAACCAATCTAACTGGATTGTCACAAAGAGAGGCCAGGCAGATCATTCATCACCTGGTGGAAGGAGGAGAATTCTGATTAGATATTTAGGGCAATCAGATATGGAGGATGAGGAGCTATTGCTGAGCTCACTTAGAAGCTTTCTTGCTGAAGATATTACTAGAAAGTGCACACATGTGCCTCGGAGTAGGTTCAGGGGCCTGACTAAAGTTAGGCCAATCAAAGAATCTTTGTCATTTTCCCACCTCAAGTTCAAGAAAAAACAACAAGAGATTTTTCTTTCTTTGCTTTGAACATTTTAAGTTCAACTCTTTTTGGGTTCAACTTTGTTCATTAAGGATCTGGTTAATCATCTGTTGAGATTTGGCTGTAGTGGGTATTTTCAGGTATTTAATGATGTGGAGATACTATGAAAATAAAACAAAAATAAAGATTTATAGTTAACTCAGTTTCTGATTCCAGAGGCAATCATTTCAGATTTCTAGATGTTGGGCTCAAAGCATCTTTAAATGATGGAGTCAAGGAATTCAATTGATATTCTATTTTGTAATTTGAATGTCTGTGGTGATAGCATCAGGTGTTCCGGTGAACTTTCTGAGTGACCCACATAGCAGCGAGCATGAAGTTTGCACATGAATGATCTGTTATTGTGTCTTAGCTGGTGTTTATATCAATTCATCCAGCTTCAGTGTGTTGGAATTCAGGAAAAAACAGTTTTAGGACTCCATGATTCAGATATTTCCCTCTGCTTCACAATATATACTTGTTGCTTATTTGTTTTAAACTTAGTAGTTTTCATCTCTTAATCCCATACAAATATCTTGTCACTAAGATCTTCCCTCACTCTACTGGTAACCACTAGATTGTTCTCTATATCTCTGAGTCTGTTCATGTTCATTCATTTATTTTTTAGACTCACATATAAGTGATAGCATAGAGTAATTGTCTTTCTCTGTCTGACTTGTCTCACTTAGCATAGTAAACTCTAGATCCATCCATGTTATTGCAAATGGCAGAATTTCATTCATTTTTTTAACACCTTTATTCGAGAAAAATTGCTTTACAATGTTGTGTTAGTTTCTGATCTATAACAAAGTGAATCAGCTATATGTATACATATATCCCCATATACACTCCCTCTTGCATCTCCCTCCCACCCTCCCTATCCTACCCCTCTGGGTGGTCACAAAGCTCCGAGCTGAACTCCCTGTGCTATGTTGCTGCTTCCCACTAGCTATCTATTTTACATTTGGTAGTGTATATATGTCAAGGCTACTCTCTCCATTTGTCCCACCTTACCCTTCCCTCTCCCTGTGTCCTCAAGTCCATTCTCTACGTCTGCGTCTTTATTCCTGTCTTGCTGCTACGTTCATCAGAACATTTTTTTTTTTTTAGATTCCATATATATGTGTTAGCATATGGTGTTTGTTTTTCTCTTTCTGACTTACTTCACTCAGTATGACAGTCTCTAGGTCCACCTCCCTCACTACAAATAGCTCAATTTCGTTTCTTTTTATGGCTGAGTAAAATTTCGTTGTATATACGTGCCACATCTTCTTTATCCATTTATCTGTTGCTGGACACTTAGGTTGCTTCCACATCCTGGCTATTGTAAATAGTGCTGCAATGAACATTGTGGTAGATGATTCTTTTGAATTATGTTTTTCTCAGGGTATATGACCAGTAGTGGGATTGCTGGGTCATATGGTAGTTCTATTTTTAGTTTTCTAAGGAACCTCCATAGAGTTCTCCATAGTGGCTGTATCAATTTACATTCCCGCCAACAGTGCAAGAGGGTCCCCTTTTCTGTACACCCTCTCCAGCATTTATTGTTTGTAGATTTTTTGATGATGGCCATTCTGACTGGTGTGAGATGATATCTCATTGTAGTTTTGATTTGCATTTCTCTAATGATTAGTGATGTTGAGCATCCTTTCATGATTTTGTTGGCAATCTGTATATCTTCTTTGGAGAAATGTCTATTTAGGTCTTCTGACCATTTTTGAATTGGGTTTTTTGGTTTTTAGATATTGAGCTGCTTGTATATTTTGGAGATTAATCCTTTGTCAGTTGCTTCATTTGCAAATATTTTCTCCCATTCTGAGAGTTGTCTTTTCATCTTGTTTATGGTTTCCTTTGCTGTGCAAAACCTTTTAAGTTTCATTAGGTCCCATTTGTTTATTTTTGTATTTATTTCCATTTCTCTAGGAGGTAGGTCAAAAAGAATCTTGCTGTGATTTATGTCATAGAGTGTTATGCCTATGTTTTCCTCTAAGAGTTTTATAGTGTCTGGCCTTACATTTAGGTCTTTAATCTATTTTGAGTTTTTTCATGTGTGTATGGTGTTAAGAAGTGTTCTAATTTCATTCTTTTCATGTAGCTGTCCAGTTTTCCCAGCACAGTTTATTAAGGATGCTGTCTTTTCACTATCTTATATTCTTGCCTCTTTTATGAAAGATAAGGTGACCATATGTGCATTGGTTTATCTCTGGGCTTTCTATCCTCTTCCATTGATGTATATATCTGTTTTTGTGTCAGTGCCATACTGTCTTGATTACTGTAGCTTTGTAGTATAGTCTGAAGTCAGGGAGCCTGATTCTTCCAGCTCCGTTTTACTTTCTCAAGATTGCTTTCGCTATTCGGGGTCTTTTGAGTTTTCCATACAAATTGTGAATTTTTTGTTCTAGGTCTGTGACAAATGCCATTGGTAGTGCTTTGGGTAGTATAGTCATTTTCACACTGTTGATTCTTCCAATCCAAGAACATGGTATATCTCTCCATCTGTTTGTATCATCTTTAATTTCTTTCATCAGTGTCTTATAGTTTTCTGCATACAGGTCTTTTGTCTCCTTAGGTAGGTTTATTCCTAGATATTTTATTCTTTTTCTTGCAAGGTTAAATGGGAGTGTTTCCTTAAATTCTCTTCAGGTTTTCTTATTTAGTGTATAGGAATGTAAGAGATTTCTGTGCATTAATTTTGTATCCTGCTACTTTACCAAATTCACTTATTAGCTCTAGTAGTTTTCTGTTAGTGTTTGCCTTATGTATTGAGGTGCTTCTATGTGGGGTGCATACATATTTACAAGTGTTATATCTTCTCCTTGGATTCATCCCTTGATCATTATGTAGTGTCATTAAGCCATACATTCTCTATGTATAGTATGTCATCTGAAAACATTGACACTTTTACTTCTCGTTCCAATTTGGATTCCTTTTATTTCTTTTTCTTCTCTGATTGCTGCAGCTAAAACTTCCAAAACAATGTTGAATAATAGCGGTGAGAGTGGGCAACCTTGTCTTGTTCTGAATCTTAGAGGAAATGGTTTCTGTTTTTCACCCTTGGGAATGATGTTGGCTGTGGGTTTGTCATATATAGCCTTTATTATGTTGAGGTAGGTTCCCTCTATGCCTACTTTCTGGAGTATTTTATCATAAATCCGTGTTGTAATTTGTCAACAGATTTTTCTGCATCTATTGAGATGATCATATGGTTTTTCTCCTTCAATTTGTTAATATGGTGTATCACATTGATTGATTTGCATATATTGAAGAATCTTTGCATTCCTGGGATAAACCCCACTTGATCATGTTGTATGATCCTTTTAGTGTGCTGTTGGATTCTGTTTGCTGGTATTTTGTTGAGAATTTTACATCTACATTCATCAGTGATATTGGCCTGTAGTTTTCTTTCTTTGTGACATCTTTATCTGGTTTTGGTATCAGTGTGATGATGGTCTTGTAGAATGAGTTTGGGAGTATTCCTCCATCCACTATATTTTGGAAGACTTTGAGGATAGTTGTTAGCTCTTCTCTAAATATTTCATACAATTCGTCTCTAAAGCCATCTGGTCCTGGGCTTTTGTTTATTGGAAGATTTTTAATCACAGTTTCAATTTCAGTGCTTGTGATTGGTCTGTTTATATTTTGTATTTCTTCCTGTTTCAGTCTTGGAAGGTTGTGCTTTTTGAAGAATTTGTCCATTTCTTCCATGTTGTCCATTTTATTGGCATATAGTTGCTTGTAGTAGTCTCTCATGATCCTTTGTATTTCTGGAGGGTCAGTTTTTACTTCTCCTTTTTCATTTCTAATTTTGTTGATTTGCATCTTCTCCCTTTCTTTTCTTGATGAGTCTGGCTAATGGTTTATCAATTTTGTTTATCTTCTCAAACAGCCAGCTTTTAGTTTTATTGATCTTTGCTATTATTTCCTTCATTTCTTTTTCATTTACTTCTGATCTGATCTTTATGATTTCTTTCATTCTGCTAACTTTGGTGTTTTTTGTTCTTCTTTTGTTTATTGCTTTAGGTGTAAGGTTAGGTGGTTTATTCGAGATTTTTCTTGTTTCTTGAGATAGGATTGTATTACTATAAAATTCCATCTTAGAGCTGCTTTTACTGTATCCCATAGGTTTGGGTCATCGTGTTTTCATTGTCATTTGTTTCTAGGTACTTTTTGCTTTCCTCTTTGATTTCTTCAGTGATCTCTTGGTTATTTAGTAGTGTATTGTTTAGCCTCCATATGTTTGTATTTTTTACAGTTTTATTTCATGTAATTGATATCTAGTCTCATAGCATTGTGGTCGGAAAAGGTACTTGATACAATTTCAATTTTCTTAAATTTACCAAGACTTGATATGTGACCCAAAATATGATCTGCCTTGGAGAATATTCCATAAGCAGTTGAGAAGAAAGTGTATTCTGTTGTTTTTAGATGGAATGTCCTTTAAATATCAATTAAATCCATCTTGTTTAATGCATCATTTAAAGCTAGTGTTTCCTTATTTATTTTCATTTTGGTTGATCTGTCCATTGGTGAAAGTGAGGTGTTAAAGTCCCCTACTATTATTATGTTACTGTCAATTTCCCCTGTTATGGCTGTTAGTGTTTGCCTTATGTATTGAGGTGCTTCTATGTGGGGTGCATACATATTTACAAGTGTTATATCTTCTTCTTGATTCATCCCTTGATCATTATGTAGTGTCCTTCTTTGTCTCTTGTAATAGTCTTTATTTTAAAGTTGATTTTGTCTGATATGAGTATTGCTACTCCAGCTTTCTTTTGACTTCCATTTGCATGAAATACTTTTTCCATCCTCTCACTTTCAGTCTGTATGTGTCCCCTTGTCTGAAATGGGTCTCTTGTAGACAGTATATATACAGTTCTTGTTTTTGTATTCATTCAGCCAGTCTATGTCTTTTGGTTGGAACATTTAATCCATTTACATTTAAGGTAATTATTGATATGCATGTTCCTATTACCATTTTCTTAATTGTTTGGGGTTTGTTTTTGTGCATCTTTTCCTTCTCTTGTATTTCCTGCCTAGAGAAGTTCCTTGTTTTAAAGCTGGTTTGGTGATGCTGAATTCTCTTAACTTTTGCTTGTCTGTAAAGATTTTAATTTCTCCATCAAATCTGAATGAGATCCTTGTTGTGTAGAGGAATCTTGGTTGTAGGTTTTTTCCCTTTCATCACTTTAAATATGTCTTGCCACTCCCTTCTGGCTTGCAGAGTTTCTTCTGAAAGATCAGCTATTAAGCTTATGGAGATTTCTCTTGTATTTTACTTTTTTGCTTTTCCCTTGCTGCTTTTAATATTTCTTCTTTGTATATAATTTTTGATGGTTTGATTAATATGTGTCTTGGTGTGTTTCTCCTTGGATTTATCCTGTATGGGACTCTCTGCACTTCCTGGACTTGATTGACTATTTCCTTTCCCATGTTAGGGAAGTTTTCAACTATAAGCTCCTCAAATATTTTCTTAGACCCTTTTTATTCTCCTTTTCTTCTGGGACCCCTATAGTTTGAATGTTGGTGTGTTTAATGTTGCCCCAGATGTCTCTGAGACTGTCCTCAACTCGTTTCATTCTTTTTTTTTTTATTATGATCTGCAGTAGTTATTTCCACTCTTTTATCATCCAGGTCACTTATGCGTTCTTCTGCCTCAGTTATTCTTCTATTGATTCCTTCTAGAGAAATTTTAATTTCATTTCTTGTGTTGTTCATCATTGTGTGTTTGCTCTTTAGTTCTTCTAGGTTCTTGTTAAACGTTTCTTCTATTTTCTCCATTACCTTTCCGAGATATTCCATCTTCTTTACTATCATTATTCTGAGTTCTTTTTCAGGTAGTCTGCCTATTTCCTCTTCATTAGTTTGGTCTGGTGGGTTTTTACCTTACTCCTTCATCTGCTGCATATTTCTTTGTCTTCTCATTTTGTTTAACTTACTGTGTTGGGGTCTCCTTTTCACAGGCTGTATGTTTGTAGTTCCTCTTATTTCTGTTGTCTGCCCCCAGTGGCTAAGGTTTGTTCAGTGGGTTGTTTAGACTTCCTGGTGTTGTGGACTGATGCCTGTATTGTGGTACATGATGCTAGATTTTGTCTTTTCAGTGGAAAGGATTGCATCTGGTGGTGTGTTTTCGGGTGTGAACTTATTATGATTTTAGGCAGCCTCTCTGCTAATGGGTGGGGTTGCATTCCTTTCTTGCTAGTTGTTTGGTATGGGGTGTCCAGCACTGGAGCTTGCTGGCAGTTGAGTAGAGCTGGGTCTTATCATTGAGACAGAGATCTCTGGGAGATCTCTCACTGACTGATATTACATGGGGCCCGGAGGTCTCTGGTGGTCCAATGTCCTGAAATTGGCTCTCCCACCTCAGGCTCAGGACTGACATCAGGCCAGAGCGCCAAGACCAGGCAAAGATGTCAGAAGCCTTGCTAGCTGGAACTTCAAAAGACCTGCTCACCTCAACCACTTCTCACTGTTGCACCACTGCAGTCACCTCAATGCCACTAGCACCATCCTTGTCCACGTGCCATTTCATCCCGTTTCTCATCCCAGGACTCCTGTGCTAGGTGCCTGCATCTCCCAAGATCCTCATTCTTTTTTAATGGCTGAATAATGTTCCTGTGTGTGTGTGTGTGTGTGTGTGTGTGTGTGTGTGTGTATCATGTCTTCTTTATCCATTCGCCTGTCGATGGCCACTTAGTATGCTTCCATATCTTATCTATTGTCAATAATGTTGCTATAAACATTGGGGTGTATGTATCTTTTCAAATTAATGTTTTAGTTTTCTTTATCTTATAACCAGGAGTGGAATTGCTGGATAATATAGTAGATCTATTTTTAGTACTTTGAAAACTCCATACTGTTTTCTACAGTGGCTACACCAATTTATATTCCCACCAACAGTGTACTAGTGTTCTTTTTTCTCCACATCCTCATCAACATTTGTTATTCGTAGATGTTTTGATAATAGCCATTTTACAGGTGTGAGGTTTGGTTTGAATTTCTCTGATGATTAGTAATGTACCATTTCTTCATGTACCTGTTGGCTGTCTGTTTGTCTTCTTTGGAAAAATGTCTATTCAGGTCTTCTGCCATTTAAAAATCCTGTTGTCTGTTGTTTTGATATTGAGTTGTATGTACTGTATATATATTTTGGATATTAACCCTTTATTGGTCACATCATTTGCATATATTTTCTCCCTTTCAATAGGTTGTGTTTTCATCTTGTGGGTGGTTTCCTTTGGTGTGCAAAAGCTTTTAAGTTTAATTAGGTTCCATTGAAATATTTTTGCTTTAATTTCTTTTGCCTTAGGAGACTTATCCAAAAACTATTGCTATGATTTATTTCAAAGATTATCCTGCCTATGTTGTCTTCTCAGAGTTTTATAGTTTCAGGTCTTATATTTATGTCTTTACTCCATTTTGAGTTTATTTTTATATACGGTGTGAAGAAATGTTCTAATCTCATTTTTTTACATGTAGCTGTCCAGTTTTCCGAACACCACTTATGGAAGAGAATAACTTTTCCTTTGTATATTCTCGACCACTTTGTTGTATATTAATTGACCATAAGTGTGTAGATTTATTTCTGGAGTCTCTATTCTGTTTCATTGTTCTATAAGTCTGTTTTTCTGCTGGTACTATGCTGTTTTGATTACTGTAGCTTTGTAGTACAGTATAGTCTGAAGTTAGAGAGCTTGATACCTCCAGCTTCATTCTTTTTTCTTTTTCTCTAAGATACTCTGGCAATTTAGGATCTTTTGTGCTTTCATATAAATTTTAGTATTATTTGTTCAAGTTCTTTGAAAAATGTCATAGATATTTTATAGGGTTTGCATTATATCTAGAGATTATTTTGGATAGTATGGTCCTTTTAACAATATTCTTCCAATCCAAGAGTGCAGGATATCTTTCCATTTCTTTGTATCATCATCAATTTTCTTCATCAATGTTTTGTAGTTTTCAGAGTATAGGTCTTTCACCTCTTTAAATTTATTCCTAGGTATTTTATTTTTTGATGCAGTATTAAGCAGGATTGTTTTATTTCTCTTTCTGATATTTCATCATATAGAAAAGCAACAGATTTTTATATGCTTGTAATCTTATATCCTGCACCAAAACTGAATTCATTTTCTAGGTCTAATAGATTTTTTTTTTGGTGGAGAATTTAGTTTTCTATATATTGTAACATTTCATCAGCAAATAGTGACTAGTTTATTTCTTCCCTACCTATTTGCATGCCTTTTAATTCTTTTTCTAGTCTGATGGCTGTGGCTAGATTTCAAACACTATGTTAAATTGAAGTGGTGAGTGTGGTCACTCTCATCTGTTTTAATTTTAGTGGGAAGAATTTCAGCTCTTTACCACTGAATATGATGTTGGCTGTTGGTTTGTTGTAAATGGCCTTTATAATGTTGGGATGTGTTCCCTCTATACCAACTTGAAGAGTTATTTTTTATTTTTATTTATTTATTTACTTTTTTTTTTAAAGAAGATTTTGGGGATAGGAGTTTATTAATTAATTTATTTATTTTTGCTGCTTTGGGTCTTCATTTCTGAGCAAGGGCTATCTCTAGTTGTGGCAAGTGGGGGCCACTCTTCATCACGGTGCGCCGGCCTCTCACTATTGCGGCCTCTCTTGTGGAGCACAGGCTCCAGATGCGCAGGCTCAGTAGTTGTGGCTCACGGGCCTAGTTGCTCCGCGGCATGTGGGATCCTCCCAGACCAGGGCTCGAACCCGTGTCCCCTGCATTAGCAGGCAGATTCTCAACCACTGCGCCACCAGGGAAGCCCCTGAAGAGTTATTTTTTAAATCATGAATGGATGTTTAATTTTATCAAAAGCTTTTTCTATATCTATTAAGATGATCATTTAATTTTTATCCTTTCATTTGTTAAAGTATCATATTGATTGATTTGCAAATATTGGACCATTCCACTTAATCATGATGTATATTCCTTTTATAAACTGTTAAATTTGGTTTCCTAATATTTTGTTGAGTATTTTTGCATCAATATTCATCAGATGTATTGGCCTGTAATTTCTTTTTTTGTAGTATCTTTGTCTGATTTTGGTATCATGGTAGGTGTCCTCATAGACTGAATTTGGCAGTATTTCATCCTCTACTTTTTTTTTTTTTGAATATTTTGTGAGGAATTTGTTTAGTATTTTTTTAGAAAATATATTTTTTTAAATTGAGGTATAATTGATGTACAATATTATTCAAATTTTGGATGTACAACATAGTGATTCACAATTTTTAAAGATTTTATTCCATTTATAGTATTATAAAATATTGGCTGTATTTCACTGTGCTGTAAATATATCCTTGTAGCTTATTAATTTTATACATAGTATTTTGTAACACTTAATCCCGTACCCTTATCTTGACCCTCCCCTCTTCCTTCTCCCCAATGGTAACCACTATCTATTGTCTATATCTATGAGTCTGTTTCTTTTTTGTTTTTTTTTGTTTTTTTTTTTGGAAATATATTTATAACTATATATTTTTCTTCAAGCATTTTTTTGGCTGTACCCCACATTTTGTTTTTTGTAGGGCTCTCATTGACTTTGACCTTATAATTTTCTTTCTTTTTGTCTTCATTGCAAGAGTAATTTGGGTTTCTTTTTTGTAACATTCACTTGTTTGTTGTATTTTTTTGATTCCACATGTAAGTGATATTATACAGTATTTGACTTTCTCTGTCTGACTTATTTCACTTAGCATAATACCCTGCAATCCATCAATGTTGTTGCAAGTCACAAAATTTCATTCTATGTTATGGCTGAGTAGTATTTCCTTGTGTGTGTGTGTGTGTGTGTGTGTGTGTGTGTGTGTGTGTGTGTGTGTAAACATATCTCATCTTCTTTATCCAGTCATCTCTTGCTAGACCCTTAGGTTGCTTCCTTATCTTGACTATTATAAATAATGCTGCTATGAGCACTGGGGTTCATGTCTCTTTATGGATTAGTATGTTTTACAGATATATAATAAGGAGTGGAATTGCTGTGTCATATAGTTGTTCTATATTTAGTTTTGTGAGAAGCCTCTATATTGTTTTAGACAGTGGCGGCACCAATCTGCATTCCTACCAACAGTGTAAGAGCATTCTCTTTTATCCACAACCTCTCTAGTATTTATGACCTGTCGACATTTTTAAGATAGCCATTCTGACTGGAGTGAGGTGATAACTCATTGTGTTTTTGATTTGCATTTCTCTGATAATTAGTAATGTTGAGCATGATTTCATCTTCCTGTTGGCAATCTGAATGTCTTTGGAAAAATGTCTATTTACGTCTTCTGCCTAAGTTTGTTTTTTTTTGCGGTACGCGGGTCTCTCACTGTTGTGGCCTCTCCTATTGTGGAGCACAGGCTCTGGACGTGCAGGCTCAGTGACCATGGCTCACAGACCCAGCCACTCCGTGGCACGTGGGATCTTCCCAGACCGGGGCACGAACCTGTGTCCCCTGCATCGGCAGGTGGACTCTCAACCACTGCACCACCAGGGAAGCCCCTGCTTAAGTTTTAATTGAGTTTTTTTAAAATGTTGAGTTGTATGTACTGTTTACATATTTTGGATATTAACTCTTTATTGGTCATATCATTTGTAAAAGTTTTCTCCAATTAAGTAGGTTAACTTTTCATTTTGTTGATGGTTTCCTTTGCTGTGGAAAAGCTTTTAAGTAGTTACATTCCATTTATTTAGTTTTGTTTTTATTTCCTTTGTTTTAGGAGACAGGTCTAAAAACAGTGCTAATAATGCTATGACTTATGTTAAAAGGTATTTTGTGTATGTTTCCTTCTTGGAGTTTTAGGGTTTCTGATCTTACGTTTATGTCTTTAATACATCTTGAGTTAATTTTTATATATGAAGTTAGAGAATCTTCTGATTTCATTCTTTTACATGTAGCTGTCCAATTCCCAGCACCCCTTATTGAAGAGGCTGTGTTTTCCCCATTGTATATTCTTGCATCCTTGACATAGATTAATTGATCATAGGTGTGTGGGTTTATTTCTGGGCTCTCTATTCTCTTCCAGTGATCTACATGTTATTTTTGTGCTCAGTACCATACTTTTGGGGTTTTTTTGTGGTATACGGGCCTCTCACTGTTGTGGCCTCTCCCATTGCAGAGCACAGGCTCCAGACACACAGGCTTAGTGGCCATGGTTCACAGACCTAGCCACTCCATGGCATGTGGGATCTTCCCGGACCGGGGCATGAACCCATGCCCTGCATCAGCAGGTGGACTCTCAACCACTGCGCCACCAGGGAAGCCCGGTTATTTTATTTTATTTGTTTTGAGTGTAGTTTGTTTACAATGTTTTGTTAAATACCATACTGTTTTTATTACTGTAACTTTGTAATATAGTCTGAAGTTAGGGAGTGTGATTCTTCTAGCTCTGTTCTCTCTCAAGATTGTTTTGGCTACTTGGCATATTTGTGTTTTCATATAATTTTAGGATTACCAGTTCAAGTTCTGTGAAAAAAATGCCCTTGATATATGGATAGAGATTGCATTGAATTTTTAGATTGCCTTGAGTAATATGGTCATTTTAACAATATTAATTCTTCCAATCCATGAACATGGCATACCTTTCCATTTGTGTTGTCTTAATTTCTTTCAACAGTGTCTTATAGTTTTCTGAATATAGGTTTTTTGCTTCCTTGATATTTTATTCCTAGGTATTTTTTATTCCTAGGTATTTTATTCATTTTGATGCAATTTTAAGTGGGGTAGTTTCCTCAATTGATCTTTCTGATAGTTCATTGATAGTGTATAGAAATGCAACTGATTTTTGTGTATTGATTTTGTATCCTGCAACTTTACTGAATTCCTTCATGAGCTCTATTAATTTTTGGTGTCATCTTTAGGATTTTCCATGTAGAGTGTCATGATATTGGCAAATGGTGACATTTCAACTTCTTCCTTTCCAACTCGGATTCCTTTTATTTACTTTTCCTGTCTGATTGCTGTGCCTAGGATTTCCAATACTATCTTAAATAAAATTGGCAGGAATTGGCAACCTTGTCTTGTTCCTGATCTTAGAGGAAATGCTTTCACTTTTTCACCATTAAGTATGTTAGCTGTGGATTTGTCACATATGGCCTTTATTATGTTGAAGTATGTTCCCTCTATGCCTACTTTCTGGAGAGTTTTTGTCATAAATGAGTGTTTAATTTTGTCAAAAGTTTTCCTGCATCTATTGAGACAATCATATGGTTTTTATTCAATTTGTTAATGTACTGTATCACATTGATTGATGTGTGGATATTGAAAAGTCCTTACATCCCTGGAATAAATCCCATTAGATCATGGTGTATGATCCTTTTGTTGTGTTGTTGGATTCAGTTTGCTAGTATTTTGCTGAGGATTTTTGCATCTATATTCATTAGTAATACTGGCCTGTAATTTTCTTTTTTTGTTTGATATCTTTTTTTTTTTCTGGTTTGGTATCAGGGTGATGACAGCCTCATAGAATGAGTTCATAAGTGTTTCTTCCTCTGCAAATTTTTCGAATAGCTTGAGAAGGACAGGTATTAACTCTTCTCTAAATATTTGGTAGAATTCACCTGTGAAGCTGCCTGGTTCTGGAATTTTCTTTGTTGGGAGTTTTTTTGTTGTTTTTTTTAATTACTGATTCAATTCCATTACTGTAGTTGGTGTGTTCTTATTTTCTATTTCTTCCTGGTTTAGTCTTAGGACACTGTAAGTTTTCAGGAATTTGTCCATTTTATGGGAATATAATTGTTTGTAGTAGTCTTTATTTTCCTTTGGATTTTTGTCATGTTGGTTGTAATTTCTCCTTTTTCTTTTCTGACTTTATTAATTTGGGCCCTCTCCCCATTTTTCTTGATGAGTCTGGCTAAAAGTTTATCAGTTTTGTTTACCTTTTCAAAGAACCATCTTTTAGGTTAATTGATCTTTTCTACTTTTTTTTTAAAGTTTCTATTTCATTTATTTCTGTTCTGATTATTACTTATTTTCATCCATTAACTTTTGGATTTATTTGTTCTTTTTCTAGCTCTTTTAGGTTTAAGGTTAGGTTGTTTACTTGAGATTTTTCTTGTTTCCTGAGGTAATTCTGTATCACCATAAACTTCCCTCTTAGAACTGTTCTTGCTACCTCCCAAAGATTTTGGATCATTGTGTTTGTGTTATTGTCCAGGTATTTTTTTGATTTATTCAGTGATCCATTGGTTGTTAGTAGCATATAGTTTAGTCTCCACCTGCTTGTTGGTTTTTTATTTTGCAGTTTTTTTCCTAATAGTTGATTTATAGTCTCATAGTCTTGTGGTTGGAAAAGATGTTTGGCATGATTTCAATTATCTCAAATTTATTGAGGCTTGTTTTGTGGCCTAGCATATGGTCTACCCTGCACAATGCTCCATGTGCACTTAAATAGAATGTGTAATCTACTTTCAGATGGAATGTTCTATATATGTATTTATTAAATCCTCTCGTCTAATGTGCCATTTAAGGCTAGTGCTCGCTTATTGATTTTCTGTCTGAATGATCTGTCCAGTTATATAAATGGGGTGTTAAAATCCCCTACTATTATTGTGGTACTTTCAATTTCTCCCTTTATGTTTGTTAATATTTGCTTTATGTAGTTAGTACTCCTATGTTGGATGCATATGGATTTATGATTCTTATATCTTCTTGAATTGCTCCCTTGATTATTTTTTTTAACATCTTTATTGGAGTATAGTTACTTTACAGTGGTGTGTTACTTTCTACTTTATAACAAAGTGAATCAGTTATACATATACATATATCCCTATATCTCTTCCCTCTTGTATGTCCCTCCCTCCCACCCTCCCTATCCCACCCCTCTAGGTGGTCACAAAACACTGAGCTGATCTCCCTGTGCTATGCAGCTGCTTCCCAAAAGCTATCTATTTCACATTTCATAGTGTATATATGTCCATGCCACTCTCTCACTTTGTCCCAGCTTACCCTTCCCCCACCCCATGTCCTCAAGTCCATTCTCTAGTAGGTCTGCATCTTTGTTCCCGTCTTGCCCCTAGGTTCTTCATGACCTTTTAGTTTTGTTTTGTTTTTAGATTCCATATATATATGTTAGCATACAGTATTTGTTTTTCTCTTTCTGACTTACTTCACTCTGTATGACAGACTCCAAGTCCATCCACCTCACTACAAATAACTCAATTCCATTTCTTTTTATGGCGAGTAATATTCCATTGTATATATGTGTCATATCTTCTTTATCCATTCATCTGTTGATGGATACTTAGGTTGCTTCCATGTTCTGGCTATTGTAAATAGAGCTGCAATGAACATTATTGTACATGACTCTTTTTGAGTTATGGTTTTCTCAGGGTATTCGCCCAGTAGTGGGATTGCTGGGTCATAGTTCTATTTTTAGTTTTTTAAGGAACCTCCATGCTATTCTCCATAGTGGCTGTATCAATTTACATTCTCACCAACAGTGCAAGAGTGTACCGTTTTCTCCACAGCCTCTCCAGCATTTATTGTTTATAGAGTTTTTGACGATGGTCATTCTGACCAGTGTGAGATGATATCTCATTGTAATTTTGATTTGCATTTCTCTAATTATTAATGAAGTTGAACATTCTTTCATGTGTTTATTGGCAATCTGTATATCTTCTTTGGAGAAATGTCTATTTAGGTCTTCTGTCCATTTTTGGATTGCGTTGTTTGTTTTTTTGATATTGAGCTTCATGAGCTGCTTGTACATTTTGGAGATTAACCCTTTGTCAGTTGCTTCATTTGCAAATATTTTCTCCCACTCTGAGGGCTGTCTTTTCATCTTGTTTATGGTTTCCTTTGATCCCTTGATTATTATGTAATATCATTCCTTGTCTCTTGTAACACTCTTTATTTTACAGTCTATTTTGTCTCATATAAGTATTGCTCCACTGGCTGTTTTTGATTTTCATTTTCATGGAAAAGCTTTTCTATCCTCTCAATTTTAGTCTCTTTTTTTCTTTTGAAGGGAGTCTCTTGCAGACAGCATACATACATGTCTTGTTTTTGTATCCATTCAACAACTCTATGCCTTTTTATTGGAACCTTTAGTCCATTTACAGTTAATTATTGATGCATATGTTCTTATTGTCATTTTGTTAATTAGTTGGGGGTTGTTTTTGTAGGTCTTTTCCCCCTTTATTCTTCTTTTGTTCTCCTCTCTTGTGATTTAATGTGTATCTTTAGTCTTATGTTTGGATTTCTTTCTCATTTTTGTGTGTGTCCCTATTAAAGATTTTTGATATATAGTTCCTATGATGCTTATATATAGCAATCTATCTATCATCTATCTATCTACCTATCACCTATCTATCTATCTTTCATCTATCTATATATCACCTATCTATTTATCATCTATCTATATCTATTTATCTACCTATATGATGTTTTAACTTGATGATCTCTTAATTTCAAGTGCATTTTAACAACCCTGCATTTGTATTCCCCTCCCCTCATGATTACTCCTTTTAATATCATACTTTACATCTAATTAATTTGTGTATTCCTTAACTGCTTATTGTGTATACAGATGATTTTACTACTTTTGTCTTTTAACCTTCCTACTAGCTTTTTGCTTGGATGATTTCCTACCTTTACTCTATGTTTACCTTTAATTTCATGATGTTTATGTTTCTAGTTGTAGCCTTTTATTTTTCACTTAGAGAAGTTCCTTCAACATTTCTTGTAAATCTGGTTTGTTGGTGCTGAACTATTTTAGTTTGGCTTATCTGTAAAGCTTTGATCTCTCCATTAGATCTGAATGAGTGCCTTGCTGTGTAGAGTGTTATTGGTTGTAGGCTTTTCCCTTTCATCAGTTTGAATATATTGTGTTACTCCCTTCTGGCTTGCAGAGTCTCTGTTGAAAAGTCAGCTGATAGGCTTATGGAAGTTCCCTTGTGTGTTATTTGTTACTTTTCCTTTTCTGCTTTTGATATCCTCTCATTATCCTTAATTTTTGTCATTTTAATTACAACATGTCTTTGTGTGTTTCTCTTTAGTTTAATCCCATAAGGGGGTCTCTGCATTTCCTGGACTTGGGTGACTATTTCTGTTCTTAAGTTACGGGAGTTTTCAGTTATTTTGTCTTCAAATATGTTGTCATCCTTTCTTGCTTCTCTTTCTGAGACTTTTAAAATGTGAATATGATTACTGAAAACTTCCTTAACTTAGGAAAGAAAATAGTCACCCAAGTCCAGGAAATGCAGAGTCCCTTACAGGATTAAGCTAAGGAGAAACACACCAAGGCATGTTGTAATTAAAATGGCAAAAATCAAGGATAATGAGAGGATATCAAAAGCAGAAAGGGTGGGCTTCCCTGGTGGCACAGTGGTTGAGAGTTCGCCTGCCAATGCAGGGGATACGGGTTCATGCTCCGGTCTGGGAAGATCCCACATGCTACAGAGCGGCTGGGCCCATGAGCCATGGCCGCTGAGCCTGTGCATCCAGAGCCTGTGCTCTGCAACAGGAGAGGCCACAGCAGTGAGAGTTTCAACAGAGACTCTGCAGGCCAGAAGGAAATAAGCTATCAGTATATTTAAGATTGTATGTGCATTTATGTGTTTGTTTTGTTTTTGTAAAATAAAGGAAAAGGTCTAGAGAAATATACAACAAAACAACTGCAGTGGCAGTTCTGGGGAAAGAATTAAGAAGATAAAAGAATTCAGGACCTTTGTTTTTTTTCCTATTGTTGGAATTTGTTTTAATTTTTTACATAAATAATCTATTCTTGCATTGCTTGAATAATTAAAAGGGAGGAAGAAAACAATAAAAAGCTCAGTACAAAAAACTGTGAATATGACTGTACTTAATTTTGTCCAGACGTCCCTTAAACAGTCTTCATTTCCTTTCATTCTTTTTTTCTTTTTTCTGTTCAGCAGCAGTGATTTCCACTACTCGGTCTTCCAGCTTGCTGATCTGTTCCTCTGTATCATTTAGTCTGTTATTGATTCCTTCTAGAGTATTTTTCATTTCAGTTGTATTCTTCATCTTTAGTTGTTCTTTGTTTTCTAACTTTGTTAAAACTTCTAACCTCTCACTCTGTCTATCCATTCTTTTCCCAAGTTCTTTGATCATCTTTGTGATTATTACCTTGAACTTTTTCTCAGTTAGATAGCCTATCTCCACTTCACTTTGTTCTTTGTCTGGGATTTTATCTTGTTCCTTCATTTGGAACATGTTCCCTGTCACCTCATTTTGCCTAAGTTGATGTTTTTACTTTTATTTATCTGGTGGGTTCATTACATTTGCTAACCTTGGAGAAGTGGTCTTTAGTAGGAGATGTTCAGTTGGTCCCAGCAGCATGTTCCCTATCATCACCTGAGCTATATACTCTAGGGATTTTCCCTATCAGTGCTGCATGGGTCTTTCTGTTGTGGTGGGCTGACTATGTGGGCAGTCTGATAGGTTTATTGGTCCCCAGTCCAGTTGGTTGCTAGTCTCTACCTTGTGCAGAGGATGCTGGCTACTGGTTGTCAGCCCTGAGTCAGTAGGCAGACAACTGCAGAATCCCAGGGAACCCCTGGGATAGTGCTGGGTTGCTGGTGGGCAAAGTCAGCATCCAGGAGACACTGGGGCTATTGCATACCCACTGGTGTGTGAAGTCACGTCCTAGGGCTAGTAGCAGCCTACTGATAGGCAGAGTTATATCCTGGGATCTGGTTGCTCTGCTCAGAGGTCCCAGAGCTAGTATTAGTTCACTGGTGGTTGGTGTCAGTTCTTGACACAGTTGGGTATGGTGCCCAGGGTGTCTTGAAGTTTGTTTTGGCCTGATAGTGTGTGAGGTCAGGGCCCTGCTGGTTCCAGGGCAGGGCCTGACCTGCTGGTGAGTGGGCCATGTCTACATACTTGAAGCTGGGGTTTTCTGGCAGCTGATTTCTCCATGCTGGGTGATGGACCTGGCCTGAGGCTAGAGAAAGGACACTGGTGAGTGGGATGAGGCCCTGCTTGTCCCAGGGCCTACTGGGGGTGTGTCATTGGATCTAGAAGTCAGCACTGTGTGTGGGGTCATGTCATTGGCCTTCTGGCAGGTAAGGTCATTTCCAGAGGCAACTGTGGGCCCAGGGGCTTTTAAGGAAGGCTGTCTGCTAGTGGGAGGGACTGTGTCCACACCCAGTTAGTTGCTTGGCCTGAGGCATCCCAGGCCCCCACTGGAGCCTGCAGACCATGGGCTAGGGTTGGGCTGGGTCCTGAGACTAATTAACTAGGGGTAGGAATCCAAAATGGCACTTGCCAGAACTAGTGTCCACATGGTAGAAGGAGCTCCCCCAAAGCGCTACCACTTTTGTCTATGTCCCCAAGATGTTCTGCAGTTTCCTCCTGCTACTCTGGAACACTCTGCAAGATTAGCAGATAGGTCTGACACAGACTTTTATCAAATTACTGCTTCTGCCCTGGGTTCTGGAGCATGTGAGATTTTGTGTGCACCCTTTAATAGTGAAGTCTCTATTCCCCCCAGCCCTCTGACCTCCCCCAAAATAAACCCTGATGGCCTTCAGAGCTCTGAGGGCTCATCTTCTCAGTGCAGGGCCTTTTATCTGGGGAGCCTGAAGTGGGGATTTGGGCTCTCACTCCTTTGGGCTAACCTCTGCAATTGTACTTGTTCTCCTGTTTGTGGGTCACTCACCTGGGAGTATGGGACTTGAATATATCCTAAGTCTGCCCCCCAACACATTGCATTGTGGATCCTTTTTTTTTTTTTTTTTTTTGGAGTATAGTTGATTTACAATGTGATGTTAGTTTCTGGTGAACAGAAAAGTGATTCAGTTACATATACGTATATATGTAACTGAATATATATAATCTTTTTCATATTTTTCCTATTATGGTTTATTACAGGATATTGACTATAGTTCCCTGTGCAATATAGTGAGACCTTGTTGTTTATCTATTTTATTTTATTTTTTATTTTTGGCTGTGTTGGGTCTTCATTGCTGTGCACGGGCTTTCTATAGTTGTGGCAAGCAGGGGCTACTCTTCATTGTGGTGCATGGGCTTCTCATTGTGGTGACTTGTTGTGGAGCTTGGGTTCTAGGAGTGTGGGCCTTAGTAGTTGTGGCATGCAGGCTTCATAGTTGTGGCACACAGGTTTAGTTGCTCCACAGCATGCGGGACCTTCTGGGACCAGGGCTTGAACCCGTGTCTCCTGCATTGGCAGGCGGATTCTTAGCCACTGTGCCACTGGGGAAGTCCCTGTCTATTTTATATATAGTAATTTATATCTGCTAATCCCAATCTTCTAATTTATTCCTCCATAACCCACTTTCCCCTTTGGTAACCATAAGTTTGTTTTCTACGTCTGTGAGACTGTTTCTGTTTTGTAAATATGTTTATTTGTATCATATTTTAGATTCTACATATGTGATATTACATGATATTTGTTTTTCTCTTTCTGACCTACTTCACTTAGTATGATAATCTCTAGGTCCATCTATGTTGCTGCAAATGGCATTATTTTATTCTCTTTTATGGCTGAGTAGTATTCCACTTTATATGTATATATATAAATATAAATCTTCTTTATCCATTCATCTGTCAATGGACATTGAGGTTGCTTTCATGTCTTGCATATTGTAAATAGTGCTTCTATGAACATTGGGCTGCATGTATCTATTTAAATTAGAGTTTTCTCTGGATATATGCCTAGGAGTGAGATTAGTGGATCATTTGGTAACCTTATTTTTATTTTTTTAAGAAACCTCCATACTGTTTTTCATAGTGGCTGCATCAATTTATAATCTCACCAAAGTGTAGGAGGGTTCCCTTTTCTCCACACCCCCTCCAGCATTTGTTATTTGTAGACATTTTAATGACGGCCATTCTGACAGGTGTGAGGTGATACCTAACTGTAGTATTGATTTTCATTTCTCTAATAATTAGTGATGTTGAGTGTCTTTTCATGTGACTAGTGGCTCTCTGTATGTCTTTTTTGGAGAAATGTCTATTTAGGTCTTCTGCTCATTTTTTCAATTGGTTTGTTTGATTTTTAGTTATTGAGTTGTATGGGTTGTTTGCATATTTTGGGAATTAAACTCTTGTTGGTCACATCGTTTGCAATATTTTCTTCCATTCCTTAGGTTGCCTTTTCATTTTGTTTATAGTTTCCTTTGCTGTGCAAAAGCTTATAAGTTTGATTAGGTCCCTTTTGTTAATTTTGCTTTTATTTCTATTGCCTTGAAAGACTGACCTAAGAAAACATTGGTACAATTTATTTTAGAGAATGGTTTGTCTTTGTTCTCTTCCAGGACTTTTATGGGCCTCAGGTCTTATATTTCAGTTTTTAAGTCATTTTGAGTTTATTTGTGTATATGGTGTGAAGGAGTGTTCTAACTTCTTTGATTTACATGGGGCTGTCTAGCTTTCCCAACACCACTTGGTGAAGAGATTCTTCTCTCTATTGTTTATTCTTGCCTCCTTTATTGAAGATTAATTGTCCACATGTATCTGGGTTTGTTTTTGGACTCTATTCTGTTCCATTGATCAATATGTCTGTTTTTCTTCCAATACCATGTTATTTTGATTACTGTAGCTTTGTAATATTATCTGAAGTCCAGGAAGGTTTTGCCTCCTACTTTGTTCTTTTTCCTCAGGATTGCTTTGGCAAATCTGGGTCTTTTATGCTTTTATATAAATTTTAGTATTATTTGTTCTAGTTCTGTGAAAAATGTCATAGGTAATTTGATAAGGATCACATTAAATCTGTTGATTGCTTTGGGCAGAATTGCCATTTCAATTATATTAATTTTTCCCATCCAAGAGCATGGGATATCTTTCCATTTCCTTGAGTCATCTTTGATTTCTTTTATGAATGTTTTATAGTTCTCAGTGTATAAGTCTTTTGCCTCCTTGGTTAGGATTATTTCTAGATATTCTATTTGTTTGGTGCAATTTTAAACAGGATTTTTTTTACTTTCTCTTTCTAATATTTCATTGTTATTGTAAAGAAATGCCACTGATTACTATATATTAAGCTTGTATCCTATTACCTTGCTGAATTCGTTTATCAGTTCTAATAATTTTTGTGTGGAGTCTTTAGGGTTTTCTGTATAGAGTATCATGTCATCTGCATATAATGACAATTTTACCTCTTCTTTCCAATTTGGATAGGTTTTATTTCTTTTTCTTGTCTGATTGACATGGCTAGAACTTCCAGTACTATGCTGAATAAAAATGGTGAGAGTGATCATTCTTGTCTTGTCCCTGAATTTAGTGGGAAGGCTCTCAATTTTTCACCATTTATTGTGTTGGCTGGGATATGTCATCAATAGCTTTTATGATGTTGAGATATGCTCCCTCTATACCCACGTTGGTAGTAGTTTTTATCATGAATGGATGTTGAATTTTATCAAATATTTTTTCTGCATTTATTGAGATGATCATGTAATTTTGTTTTCTTTTTTGATGTGCTGTATCATATAGATTGATATGCATATGTTGAACCATTCTTATGAACCTGGGGTGAATCCAGCTTGATTGTGGTGTAGCACCTTTTTTATGTGTTGTTGAATTCAGTTTGCTAATATTTTGTTGTAAATTTTTGTATCTATATTCATCAAAGATACTGGCATGTAATTTCTTTTTCTCATTTTTTTTTTGGAGTCTTTGTCTGGTTTTGGTATCAGGGTGATGTTGGCATCAAAGAGTGACTTTTGGAGTGTTCCTTCCTTTTCACTTTTCTGGAAGATTTTGAGAAGGATAGGTATAAGTTCTTTGTATGTTTGGTAGAATTAATTCCCTGGTGAAATCATCTGCTCCTGGACTTTTGTTTGCAGAACTTTCTTCTTGCAGAGTGTATTTCACTTCTACTGATTTGTCTGTTTAAATTATCCATTTCTTCTTGATTCAATTTTGGTTGGATGAATGTTTTTAGAAATGACCATTGCTTCTGGGTTGTCTGATTTGTGGGCATATAATTGTTCACAGTATTATCTTATTGTATTTTGTATTTCTGCAGAATTGGTTGTTATTTCACCTCTTTCCTTTCCTATTTTCCTTATTTGGGTCCTCTCTCTTTTCTTCTTGATTAAACTTGCTATTGGTTTGTCAATTTTTTTAATATTTGCAACAAAACAGCTCTTGGTTTTGTTGATATTTTCTGTTTTTTATCTCTATTTTATTTATTTCCTTTCTGATTTTTATTATTTCTTTCCTTCTGCTGACTGTGGGTTTTGTTTATTCTTATTTTTCTAATTCTTTTAAGTGGTGGGTTAGGGTATTTATTTAGATTTTTCATATTTTCTGAAGAAGGCCTGTATCAATATGAACTTCCCTCTAAGGACTGCTTTAGCTGCATATCATAGATTTCACATGGTTGTGTTTTCATTGCTGTTTGTGTCAAGGTATTTTAAAATTTCCTCTTTGATTTCATTGTTGATCCATTGTTATTTTAGTAACATTTTGTTTAGTGTCAATGTGTTCATTCTTTTCCCTTCTTTTCTTTCTTGGTTGATTTCTGTATACTATTTGGGGTCAGAAAGAATACTTGAAAGGATTTATATTTCTTAAATTTGTTGAGGCTTGTTTCCTGACCTAGTATGCGATCTATCCTAGAGAATGTTTCCTGCATGCTTGAAAAGAATGTGTATCTGTTTTTTTGGATGTAGTGTCATGTAAACAGAAATTAAGCCCAACTGGTCTATTGCATCATTTTGGACCTCTATTGCATTACAGTATTGATTTTCTGTCTAGATGATCTGTTCATAAATGTCAGTGGGGTGTTAAATTCTCCTACTATTATTGTATTATTGTCAATGTCTCTCTTTCTGTTAGTATTTGTTTTATATATTAAGGTGCTTCTATATTGGGTGCATAAATATTAACAAGTGTAGTATCCTCTCCTTGTATTGATCCTTCTATTATATATAGTGTCCTTCTTTATCTTTCTTTATGACCTTTGTTTTAAAATGTATTTTGTCTGATATAAGTATTGCTACCCCTGCTTTTTTGTCATTTCTGTTTGCATGAAATATCTTTTTCCATCCCCTCACTTTCAATCTATGTGTGTAATTTACCTTAAAGTAGGTCTTCAGTAGGCAGCATATTTTAGGCTCTTTTTTTTAATCTAGTCGTTGACTGGAGCATTTATTCCACTGACATGTAAAGTAATTATTGATAAATATGTATTTATTGCCATTTTAAACCTTGTTTTCCATTGATTTTGTACTTGCTTGTTCACTTCTTCATGTTTATCTTTTTGTCATTAATTGTAGTTATATTTATTTTTACAAAAAAATCTTTTGGATTATTTTTACCCTATGTACTAGCTTATTTAAGTGAACTTCAATCCTTTTATATATTTGCATTTCTTATTGTAACTGTTTCTTTTCTATAGATTCTTGCTTATTTTCCATGCAGAGAAAACTTTCAATATTTTTTTTTATGGTAGGTTTTGTATTGCTGTTTACTTTTAGTTTTTGCTTGTCTGAGAAATTATCTCTCCTTCTATTCTAAATGACAATCTTGCTGGGTAGATTATTTTAGGTTTCAACTTTTTCCCTTTCTGGACTTAGAATACATTATGTCACTGCCTTCTGGCCTGCAAAGTTTCTTCAGAGAAATCATCCGATAGCCTTATGTGGGTTCCCTTGTAATTAACCCTTTGTTTTACTCGCGCTGCCTTTAGAATCCTCTCTTTGTCTTTAACTTTTACTGTTTTACTCATAATATGTCTTGGTGTGTGTTTGTTTGGACTTATCTTGTTTGGCACCCATTGTTCTTTTTGTACCTGGATGTAAGTTTCCTTCTTTTGGTTTGGCAAGTTTTCAGCCATAATTTCTTCAAATATTTTTTGGATCCCCTTCTCTCTCTCTTCTCCTTCTGGAACCCCTATTATACATAGGTTAGCATGCTTTATATTATTTCATATATCTTGTATGTTGCTTTTATTTTTTTCATTTGTCTTTCGTCTGCTGTTTTGATTGGGTGATTTCCATTATTCTATCTTCCAGATTACTTATTCATTCTTCTGTGTTATTTAATTGGCTTTTCATTTCTTCTAAGTTGGTTTTTATCTCCTCAATTTAGTTGTCTAATGTTGACTGGTTCCTTTTTGTAGTTTCTAGTTCCTTGTTATAGTGATATACATTTCTATTGCTAATCTTTCTTTATTCCTTTAACATTTTTATCACCTCCTTTTTGAACTAGATGTCTAGTAGACTGGTGAGGTCTGTTTCATTATTTGTTCTTTCAGGGGATTTATCTTGTTATTTTATTTGGGAGTAGTTCCTCTACTTTTTTAGTTTACTTAACTTTCTCTGTCTCTAAGAATTTAGGAGGAACAATTATCTATTGTGGTCCTGAAGTGGTGTTTTTACATGAGATTGTCCCTATTTAGACTGTGTGAGTGCAATATTTTTTTTTTTTTTTTTTTTTGCCATATGTGGGCCTCTCACTGTCGTGGACTCTCCCGTTGCCGGACGCGCAAGCTCAGCAGCCATGGCCCACGGGCCCAGCCGCTCCGCGGCACGTGGGATCCTCCCGGACCGGGGCACGAACCCGTATCCCCTGCATCGGCAGGCGGACTCCCAACCACCGCGCCACCAGGGAGGCCCCGAGTGCAATATTTTTGGTGTGAGGACTGTTTTTGGTGTGGATGCCAGCCACATTGTCCCTCAGAATGTGCTGGCCATTCTTCCATTGATGGGGTATGATTAGTGTTGTGTCACCAGAGCCTGCACTGGATGTGAGGTGGGGCTTCCTCTTTGCTCTGTGGCTATCACAGCCCTGTGGGGGGCAGGGCCTTCTTCCCAGTTGTTTGAGTAGAAGAACTGACGGTTGGGTTTGATAAGGCTCTACTGCCCTTGAGTTCATGCTCTGTCCAAAAGAAGGTGAGTGCTGAAGCAAGTGAGGCTCATGTGATCATGGTGAACCTATGCACCATCCTTGCAGTCATCTGTGGTTCTGCCCAGAAGCAGCCCAGGGTCATGTCCCTTTCTCCATTGTCTTTGTCTCAGACCTATTTCTAGGCTGTGTCATGGAGTGCAGTGGTGCTGCAGGCTGAGGTACTGTGGCTACAGGAATCGAGGTGGTTGTGCTGAAGCCTAGGACATGGACTGACTCTATTACAAGTCTCTCCCAGGACCTGGCTTCACCAGATCTGGCTCCATGGTACATTGTGGGGTAGGCAGAACTGGAGTGCTGCCCACAACAGTACCAACACCTGTTGTGTACTCCTACCCAGGGTCAATCCACCCAAAATGTGCATTTCTGTGACAGTATTCAGCATGCAGGCCAACAAATTCCACAGCTGCTGGACATGCCCCCACTGTGCAGGTGCTGAAAATAGGTTCAGAGGCCAGATCTGCCCCTGCCATGTGTGTGCCCACGAAGTCCACTGTGGCTGGACCTGTCCCTGCAGTGCAAGCACTGACATTGTGCTCTGATGCTGGACCCAGATCCATCATGCAAATGCTGACAGTGGGCTCTGATACTGGACCTCACCCTCCATGTGTGCATTGACAGTGGGCTCCAAGGTTCAGACTGGACTACACCCCAAGCCCCTTGGGCTGTCTCTGGGCTTCTAGACAATGTCTTCTACCAGGATCTGACAACCCAAGATTCAGCGCCTAACCATTGTGTGTACTATCAGCCCCACCTTGCATACCTTTTGGACTTGGAGATGCAGCAAGGTGGCAGCCATCAGCACTGGTCTCTCTCCACCTCTTTTAACCTTCCTACAAGCTTGATAAGTGGAAAATCTAGTATTTTCTGTATATTTGCCTTTACCATTGAGTTTTTATCTCTCATAATATTTACACTTCTAGTCGTAGTCTTCTCTTTTCCATTTAGAGAAGTCTTGTAAAGCTGGTTTAGTGGTGCTAAAGTCTTTTAGCTTTTGCTTGTCTAAGGAAAACTTTATCTCCCTTACCAATCTGAATGATAGTCTTGCCAGACAGAGTATTCTTGGTTGTAGGTTTTTTCCTTACATATCTTTGAATATATTGTACCAGTCCCTTCTGTCCTGCAAAGTTTCTGCTGAAGTTAGCTGCTAGTCCTAGGGGATTCCCTTGATTATAACTAGTTGCTTTTCTCTTGCTTCTTTTAAGATTCTCTTTTAATCTTTAATTTTTGCCACTTTAATTATGTGTGTTGGAGTGGATCTCTTTGGGTTCATCCTATTTGGAACTTTCTGTGTTTCCCAGTCCTGGATGTCTGATCCATGTCTTAGGTTAGGAAAATTTTCACTCATTATTTCTTCAAATTAGTTATCTGCTGTTTTCTCTCTTTCTTCTTCTGGGACCACTATAATGTAAATGTTAATACTCTTGATGTTGTCCCAGAGATCTCCTAAATTATCCTCATTGTTTAAAAATCTCTCCTT
Organism: Lipotes vexillifer; assembly: GCF_000442215.2. Classification (NCBI taxonomy): domain Eukaryota; kingdom Metazoa; phylum Chordata; class Mammalia; order Artiodactyla; family Lipotidae; genus Lipotes; species Lipotes vexillifer. The sequence continues at coordinate 54,177 of NW_006773208.1, read as the reverse complement.
TCCCCCCTCCCCCCTCTGTTCAGGCTGTGTGATTTCCACTACTCTGTTTTCCATTTTGCTCATCCACCTCTCTGTATCTACTATGGATTCCTTCTAGTGTATTTTTAATATCAGTTATTGTATTCTTCACCTTTGTTTTGTCCTTTTTTTTATAATTTCTAATTCTTTTCACAAATTCTTACTGTGTTCATCCATTCTTCTCCTGAGTTCATCGAGCATCTTTAGATCATTACCTTGAACTCTTCTTTGGGTAGATTGCTTATTTTCAAGTTTTTTAGTTCTTTTTCAGAGGTTTTGTCTTGTTCCACATCTGGGAAATATTTTTCTATCTCCTCATTTTGCCTAATTTTCTGTGCTTATTTCTATGTATTAAGCTAATTGATTATGTCTTCCAATCTTGGAGAAGTGACCTTATGTAAGAGATGTCCTATGGGTCCCAGCAGCTCACTCCCCTCTGGTCACCAGAGCATAAGCTCTAGAGGAGAGTGTATGTGGGCTGCATGGACTCTTCTCTTGTATTGGGGCTATTTATTGTGGGTTAGTAGACAGAGCTTGCCCCTAGCTTAGTTGGCTGCCAAATTCTACCTCCTATGGTGGCTGCTGGACTGCTGGTGGGCAGGGCTGTCTCCCAGTATGGCTCCATGACCTGGGGGGTGGGGTCCTTGGGCTTGGGCCAACCTGCTAGTGGGTGAGGACAGGTCCTGGCATGACTGCCTGTAGAAGACAAGGTTATACAGAGCTGGTGCTGCCCCTCTGATAGGTGGGTGAGCCCTTGGCACTAATATGCTAGAGGGAGGATTCCAAAACGTTGCTCGCCAGCATCCGTGTCCTCATGGAAGAATGAGCTCCCCAAAATGGCTGCCACCAATGTCCATGTCCCTGGGGGAGTCTCAGTTGCCTCCTACATCGCTGGGAGACTCTCCAAGGTCAGAAAGTGGGTCTGATCCAGGCTCTTTTCAAAATACTATTTCTTCTCTAGGACTTGGAGTGTGTGGAGTGTGCCTGTACTGATTTTGATTCCTACAACTCTCTAGCTTTCATGTAAGCAAGATCCACTGGCCTTCAAAGCCAGTCTGGGAACTTGTTTTCCCAGTGTAGGACCCTCTGGCTGGGGAGCTCATTGTGTGTCTTGGAATCCTCACTCCTTGGGGAGAACTTCTGCAATTGTAATTATCTTCCAATTTGTGGGTTGTTTACCCAGGGTGTGTGTTTTGGCTATACTGTGTCTCTACCCATCCTACCCATCTGATTGTGGTTTCTTCTCTATATCTTTAGTTGTGGAAAATATTTTCTACTAGCCTTCATGTTATTGTTATAAATACTTTCTATGTAAAAGTTGTAATTTGGTGTATACATGGGAGGATGTAAGCTTGGTTCTTCCTACTCCACTATCTTGACCACAACTCTCTCTTAGCAACTTTCAAACATGAAATATAGTATTAGTAACTTTAGTCTCCATGCTGCAACTTAGCCCAGAGGCATTGTCTAAAAGTTATTCAAGTGTTAAAATCATGGGGCATTCTAGCCTATAGGTGTTTGGAAATACTTTGAGAGAGGAATCAAAGCAAATAATAATTGTCATTGAATGATATATGAGTTAAAAAGCCATGATTAAAGTTCTGATGAGAGTTCATTAGATAAGGAAAATTACTTATTTATATGGCATACAGCATTTACCCATAACTGGGCAATGAGAGTACTGACAAATTTTTACAAACTTCATATAATTTTTTGATTATATGTATTAGTAATATATATCCACATACATATAACCTCAGAAACTTTATCATTACTTTTTTAAAAAAAATCTTTATTGAAGTATAATTGCTTTACAATAGTGTGTTAGTTTCTGCTTTATAACAAAGTGAATCAGTTATACATATACATATGTTCCCATATCTCTTCCCCCTTGAGTCTCCTTCCCTCCCACCCCTCTAGGTGGTCATGAAGCACCGAACTGATCACCCTGTGCCACGCAGCTGCTTCCCACTAGCTATCTATTTTACGTTTGGTAGTGTATATATGTCCATGCCACTCCCTCACTTTGTCACATCTTACCCTTCCCCCTCCCCATATCTTCAAGTCCATTCTCTAGTAGGTCTGTGTCTTTATTCCCGCCTTACCTCTAGGTTCTTCATGACCTTTTTTTTTTTCTTAGACTCCATATATATGTGTTAGCATACGGTATTTGTTTTTCTCTTTCTCACTTACTTCACTCTGTATGACACACTCTATGTCCATCCAACTCACTGCAAATATCTCAATTTCATTTCTTTTTATGGCTGAGTAATATTCCATTGTATATATGTGCCACATCTTTATCCATTCATCCAATGATGGAAACTTAGGTTGTTTTCATCTCCTGGCTATTGTAAATAGAGCTGCAATGAACATTTTGGTACATGACTCTTTTTGAGTTATTGTTTTCTCAGGGTATATGCCCAGTAGTGTGATTGCTGGGTTGTATGGTAGTTCTATTTATAGATTTTTAAGGAACCTCAATACTGTTCTCCGTGGTGGCTGTAGCAATTCACATTCCCACCAGCAATGCAAGAGTGATCCCTTTTCTCCACCCCCTCTCCAGCACTTATTGTTTCTAAATTTTTTTGATGATGGCCATTCTGACCGGTGTGAGATGATATCTCATTGTAGTTCTCATTTGCATTTCTCTAATGATTAATGATGTTGAGCAATCTTTCATGTGTTTGTTGGCAATCTATATCTTCTTTGGATAAATGTCTATTTAGGTCTTCTGCCCATTTTTGGATTGGGTTGTTTGTTTTTTTGATATTGAGCTGGATGAGCTGCTTGTACATTTTGGAGATTAGTCCTTTGTCAGTTGCTTCATTTGCAAATATTTTCTCCCATTCTGAGGGTTGACTTTTGGTCTTGTTTATGGTTTCCTTTGCTGTGCAAAAGCTTTGAAGTTTCGTTAGGTTCAATTTGTTTATTTTTGTTTTTATTTCCATTTCTCTAGGAGGTGGGTCAGAAAGGATCTTGCTGTGATTTATGTCATAGAGTGTTCTGCCTATGTTTTCCTCTAAGAGTTTGATAGTTTCTGGCCTTACATTTAGGTCCTTAATCCATTTTGAGATTATTTTTGTGTATGGTGTTAGGGAGTCTTCTATTGTCATACTTTTAAATGTACCTGTCCAGTTTTCCCAGCACCACTTATTGAAGAGGTTGTCTTTTCACCACTGTATATTATTGCCTCCTTTATCAAAGAAAAGGTGACCATATGTGTGTGGGTTTATCTCAGGGAGTTCTATCCTGTTCCATTGATCTATATTTCTGTTTTTGTGCCAGTACCATACTGACTTGACTACTGTAGCTTTGTAGTATAGTCTGAAGTCAAGTAGCCTGATTCCTCCAGCTCCGTTTTTCGTTCTCAAGATTGCTTTGGCTATTCAGGGTTTTTGTGTTTCCATACAAATTGTGAAATTTTTTGTTCTAGTTCTGTAAAAAATGCCAGTGGTACTTTGATAGGCATTACATTGAATCTGTAGATCGCTTTGTGTAGTAGAGTCATTTTCACAATGTTGATTCTTCCAATCCAAGAACATGGTATATCTCTACATCTATTTGTATCATCTTTAATTTCTTTCATTAGTGTCTTATAATTTTCTGCATACATGTCTTTTGTCTCCTTATGTAGGTTTATTCCTAGATATTTTATTCTTTTTGTTGCAATGGTAAATGGGAGTGTTTTCTTGATTTCACTTTCAGATTTTTCATCATTAGTGTATAGAATGCCAGAGATTTCTGTGCATTAATTTTTTATCCTGCTGCTTTACCAAATTCATTGATTAGCTCTAGTAGTTTTCTGCTAGCATCTTTAGGATTCTCTATGTATAGTATCATGTCATCTGCAAACAGTGACAACATTACTTCTTCTTTTCCGATTTGGATTCCTTTTCTTTTCCTTTTCTTCTCTGATTGCTGTAGCTGAAACTTCCAAAACTATGTTGAATAAGAGTGGTGAGAGTGGGCAAGCTTGTCTTGTTCCTGATCTTAGTGGAAATGCTTTCAGTTTTTACCATTGAGGATGTTGTTGGCTGTGGATTTGTCATATATGGCCTTTATTATGTCGAGGAAAGTTCCCTCTATGCCTACTTTATGGTGGGCTTTTATCATAAATAAGTGTTGAGGGCTTCCCTGGTGGCGCAGTGCTTGAGAGTCCGCCTGCCGATGCAGGAGACGCGGGTTCGTGCCCCGTTTCGGGAAGATCCCACATGCTGCGGAGCGGCTGGGCCCGTGAGCCATGGCCACTGAGCCTGCGCGTCCGGAGCCTGTGCTCCGCAAATGGGAGAGGCCACAACAGTGAGAGGCCCGCATAACGCAAGAAAAAAATAAAAAAATAAAAAATAAATAAATAAATAAATAAATAAGTGTTGAATTTTCTTGAAAGATTTCTCTGCATCTATTGAGATGACCATATGATTTTTCTCCTTCAATTTGTTAATATGGTGTATCACATTGATTGATTTGCGTATATGGAAGAATCCTTTCATTCCTGGAATAAAGCCAACTTGATCATGGTGTATGACCTCTTAATGTGCTGTTGGCTTCTGTTTGCTAGTATTTTGTTGAGGATTTTTACATCTATGTACATCAGTAATATTGACCTGTAGTTTTCTTTATTTGTACATCCTTGTCTGGTTTTGGTGTCACGGTGATGGTGGCCTCGTAGAATGAGTTTGGACGTGTTCCTCCCTCTGCTATATTTTGGAAGAGTTTGAGAAGGATAGGTGTTAGCTCTTCTCTAAATGTTTGATAGAATTTGCCTGTGAAGCCATCTGTTCCTGGGTTATTGTTTGTTGGAATATTTTTAATCACAGGTTCAATTTCAGTGCTTGTGATTGGTCTGTTCATATTTTCTATTTCTTCCTGATTCAGTCTTGTCAGGTTGTGCATTTCTAAGAATTTGTCCATTTCTTCCAGATTGTTCATTTTATTGCCATAGACTTGCTTGTAGTAATCTCTCATGATATTTTGTATTTCTGCAGTGTCAGTTGTTACTTCTCCTTTTTCATTTCTATTGATTTGAGACTTCTCCCTTTTTTTCTTAATGAGGCTGGCTAATGTTTTATCAATTTTGTTTATCTTCTCAAAGGACCAGCTTTTAGTCTTATTGATCTTTGCTATTGTTTCCTTCATTTCTTTTTCATTTATTTCTGATCTGATTTTTATGATTTCTTTCCTTCTGCTACCTTTGGGGTTGTTTTGTTCTTCCTTGAGGTGCAAGGTTAGGTTGTTTATTCGAGATGTTTCCTGCTTCTTAAGGTGGGCTTGTATTGCTATAAACTTCCCTCTTAGAACTGCTTTTGCTGCATCCCATAGGTTTTGGGTCGTCGTGTCTCCATTGTCATTTGTTTCTAGGTATATTTTTATTTCCTCTTTGATTTCTTCAGTGATTACTTCGTTTTTAAGTAGTGTATTGTTTATCCTCCATGTGTTTGTATTTTTTACAGATCTTTTCCTGTAATTGATATCTAGTCTCATAGTGTTGTGGTCGGAAAAGATACTTGATACAGTTTTAATTTTCTTAAATTTACCAAGGCTTGATTTGTGACCCAAGATATGATCTATTCTGGAGGATGTTCCATGAGCACTTGAGAAAAATGTGTATTCTGTTGTTTTTGGATGGAATGTCCTATAAATATCAATTAAGTGCATCTTGTTTAATATATCATTTAAAACTTGTTTTTCCTTATTTATTTTCATTTTGGATGATCTGTCCATTGGTGAAAGTGGGGTGTTGAAGTCCCCTACTATGAATGTGTTACTGTCGATTTCCCCTTTTATGGTCATTAGTATTTGCCTTATGTATTGAGGTGCTCCTATGTTGGGTGTATAAGTGTTTACAATTGTTATATCTTCTTCTTGGATTGATCCCTTGATCATTATGTATTGTCCTTGTTTGTCTCTTGTAATAGTCTTTATTTTAAAGTCTGTTTTGCCTGATATGAGAATTGCTCCTCCAGCTTTCTTTTGGTTTCCATTTGCATGGAATACTTTTTCCATCCCCTCATTTTCTGTCTTTATGTGTCTCTAGGGCTCAAGTGGGTCTCTTGTAGACAGCATATATATGTGTCTTGTTTTTGTATCCATTCAGCCAGTCTGTTTCTTTTGGTGGGAGCCTTCAATCCTTTTACATTTAACGTAATTATTGGTATGTATTTTCCTATTCCCATTTTCTTAATTGTTTGTTTATGTAGGTCTTTTCCTTCTCTTGTGTTTTTTGCCAAGAGAAGATACTTTAAAATTTGTTGTGAAGCTGGTTTGGTGCTGTACTCTCTCAGCTTTTGCTTGTCTGTAAAATTTTTAATTTCTCCATGAAATCTTAGTGAGATCCTTGCTGGGTAGAGTAATATTTGTTGTAGTTTTTTCTCCTTCATCACTTTAAGTATGTCCTGCCACTCTCTCTGGCTTGCAGAGTTTATGCTGAAAGATCAGCTGTTAACCTTATGTGGATTCCCTTGTGTGTTATTTGTTGTTTTTCCTTTGCTGCTTTTAATATGTTTTCTTTTTATTTAATTTTCGACAGTTTGATTAATATGTGTCTTGGCGTGTTTCTCCTTGGATTTATCCTGTATGCGACTCTCTGTGTTTCCTGGACTTGGTTAACTATTTCCTTTCCCATATTATGGAAGTTTTCAAGTATAATCTCTTGAAATATTTTCTCAGTCCCTTTCTTTTTCTCTTCTTCCTCTGGGACTCCTATAATTCGAATGTTGGTGCATTTAATGTTGTTCCAGAAGTCTCTGAGACTGTCCTCAGTTCTTTTCATTCTTTTTTCTTTATTCTGCTCTGCAGTAGTTATTTCCACTCTTTTATCTTCCAGGTCATTTATCCGTTCTTCTGCCTCAGTTATTCTGCTATTGATACCCTCTAGAGTATTTTTAATTTCATTTATTGTGTTGTTCATCCTTGCTTGTTTCATCTTTAGTTTTTCTAGGTCCTTGTTAAATGTTTCTTGCATTTTCTCTATTCTATTTCCAAGATTTTGGATCATCTTTACTATCATTATTCTGAATTCCTTTCAGGTAGACTGCCTATTTCCTCATCATTTGTTAGGTCTGGTGGGTTTTTATCTTGCTCCCTCATCTGCTGTGTGTTTTTCTGTCTTCTCATTTTGCTTATCTTACTCTGTTTGGGTCTCCTTTTTTCAGGCTGAAGGATCGTATTTCCCATTGTTTTTGTGTCTGTCTCCAGTGGCTTAAGTAGGTTCAGTGGATTGTGTAGGCTTCTTGGTGGAGGGGACTCTTGCCTGTGTTTTGGTGGATGAGTCTGGATTTTGTCTCTGTAGTGGGCAGGCCCATGTCTTGTGGTGGGTTTTGGGGTGTCTGTGGGCTTATTATGATTTTAGGCAGCTTTTCTTCTAACAGGTGGGTTTGTGTTCCTTTCTGGCTAAATGTTTGTCATAGGGTGTCCAACACTGTAGCTTGCTGGTCGTTGAGTGAAGCTGGGTGCTGGTGTTGAGATGGAGATCTCTGGGAGATTTTTGCCTTTTGATATTATGTGGAGCTGGGAGGTCTCTTGTGGACCAGTGTCCTGAAGTTGACTCTCCCACCTCAGAGGCACAGCAGTGACTCCTGCCTGCAGCACCAAGAGCCTTTCATCTGTACAGCTGTTTATCTCTCTCTAGACTTCATGCTCTTTGAAGGCAGAGCGCATATATATCTTGCTCACTGTTGCATCCTTGTTGTATGCCCAGGGTACGACCTAAAGCAGTATCTGCAATCTGTAAGGCTCAGCTCGGATATCCCTTCCTTTTCCATGTCTTCCTTGTTTCACGCTTTACTCCTGTTCTGGCTTGTCTGTGCTCTCAGGTCACCCACTGAAATGGAGGCCCTTACCACTCTGCTTCCTAGCCCAGCACCAACTTATTTGTCTCACATGATACACGGTTTATCATTACTTCTTATTTGTCAATGATTCTCATGTAATTTAATGTACAAAGTTAAGTTAATTAGCTTAGCACCTACCTTTTACAAGGGGATAGACAAATTCTTTAGATTTTCCAGGGACACTGCGGGAAATTTTCAAGTTAATTTGAAATAAATAAAAAACTCAATTAAAGTTTGATTTTGACAAGTTGCCAAAAAAGTCAATAGTTTTGAACACTTTATCAAATAGGATCACAATTCACTGTGAAACTATACTTAGTTATCCATTTAACCAAAGTGACAATTAAAAGATTTCAAAGGTGAATACAGAAATTTTCACAGTTGTAAAAACCCTACCTCTTCTTATACTGACAAGACTTGGTATCTTAAATAATTAATGACTTGATAAAGATATCATGAAGTACAGGAAATTATTTTAAGATGCAAAACTTTGGTTTCCCAGGCAGAATACTTAACATTAAAACAACTTTTGGTTTTACAATTTATTATTAAGAGCCTACCAATAACCTATGAAAACTTGTTTTTGTAACAGAGAGAACCAAATTCTAGATTTACTTCACTGTACTTTAAAACTTATCTGAAAAAATCTTATAAATAGATCCATCCCAATTTTAACCAGGTTTGAGCACACAATATAAGATTCTTTTTCTAAGGTTCCTTCCCCACATTTCTTCTACATTTTTTTACTACATAATTCCATTCAGTTTCTATCTTACTTTTTGTCTCTTTCTCATTCTGGAACATTGCTGAACACATTTTTTTTCCCTTAGGAATTCATGTTAATCATACTTTTCTTTATTAAAAGCAAGCTTTTTGTTTCCCTGTATAAAGCATTTTATTTATGTACCCTTACTAGTCTTATTGGTTTCATTTATGTATACTGATTACAATTTTTAACAAATGTTCTTCTTTCTTTTATAGAGAAAACATGGAATTAGGCAATCGTTAACTGTTCGGCATGTGCTATTATTTGGTAGTAAATTTATTTTCTAAAGGTATGTGCTTTATTAATTGGAAAATTTTCTCATATTTAAGAACAGACTCATTTATGGTAATAATTTCAAAATATATATGTATATCAAATCATATTTTTATATACCTTAAATGAATACAATGTTACATGTCAACTATATTTCAATATACTCTGGTTAAAAAAAGATATGTAAATGGAAAGGAATAAAAAAGAAATATAAAATATAACTATTAAAGAGTTCATTTATAAATTGTATCCCATTAACATCTGATTAAATCATTTGTGCTTATCAATTATGTTTGAATTGATCATAAAAATTTCATAAGCTATATAAACAAATCTAGCCATCACCATGAGTGTCTTGTTGGCAAATTAAGGAAGTGTCAAAAAAAAAATCTCAGGAGCAAAGAACCTAAAATGTTAAACTATGATTCTTTATTTTTTCCCTTTTAAAATAACTTTACTGTACCTGACATACATAAAGAACTTTATTTTTATTGTACACTTTGACATTAGGTTAGATTTATAGTTTTATAGTCTTAAACATCTAGTATGTATAACACAAACTTGTTCAATTATTAAATCTAGGTAGAAAAGATTTTATATGTGCATTATATTTAATGCAGACAACTCTGAATACCTAATTTTATTTCACCAAACATTTATAAAACTATCTTTATTATTAAAGATTATTCCAGATAAACAAAGATTTAAAAAATTGGATGTTGCTATATTTGAGAATTTCAGAAGTAATTTTAAAGGTGCTTATTTATCTCTAAGGCAATTAGAATAGAAATCCATTAAAGGATTTTATAAATTAATTTGGTACTGTCATCCAGAGGTAAAAAATATCATGTATCAGGCTTCCCTGGTGGCGCAGTGGTCGAGAGTCCGCCTGCTGATGCAGGGGATACGGGTTCGTGTCCCGGTCAGGGAAGATACCACATGCCACAGAGCGGCTGGGCCTGTAAGCCATGGCCTCTGATCCTGTGTGTCCAGAGCCTGTGCTCCGCAATGGGAGAGGCCACAACAGTGAGGGGCCCGCGTACCGAAAAAAAAAAATCATGTATCTTAACAGACATGCATACATATATACATACAAAAACACACAGAAATATGGAAACAGACATCTTATAGCTTTTGTTGTGAAATTTTAAACTTCAGTCAGTAAAACATAGTAATACAATGTCATCAGTTTATCACCACTTAATATTTTCCTCTGAAATGTGTTTCTGACAAATGGGATACGTTAAGGTTCCCTGTTTACCAATATTTATGGAGGAGACTTATGATTTTCCTTTGCCTTGACATGTAATCTGATAGATTCTGTGACCTCTATTTAAGGGCAGTGATTGAGAAGACTTTTAGCAAATGTCTGGATGTCTCCAGAACCCACATGAGCGGAAAGAATGTCCACTTACGTTTCCAAATAAACTTTTCTTTAAATACTAATCTTGGTTATTACCTTGGCTGTTTCTTTTGTCCCTTTAGAGACCTTGGTGGAGTGTAGGGAGACTAATGTTCAAGAGATGGTAGGGAGGTTTATGGCTGAAGTAAGAAGCAAAATGTATGAAAAGGTGGACATAAGAATGGAGAAAGAAGGGTCTTCAAGAGGAACATATCAAAGGATTCAGGGAACTGGAGGGAAGATCCAAAACAGTAAAAGGAGAAAACAGGAGCAAAGGAAATGGAAAGAAAAGGTTTAAGAGGCAAATTTGGGAACATCTTACATTTCCCTAAGAGACCATCTAAGTTCAAAATTATCTTTAGTAAAATTATGCTTCAAGAATGGAAGTAGAGAGATGGTGTAGCATATGGTCAACAGGATTTCAAGAAGAGTTTTTTCAGTCCACGGAGAGCCCCCATCTTCTAAAAATTAAAGCACAGATGGTTGATTTATAGTATTATATTATTTTCAGGTGCACAGCATAGTAATTCAATGTTTTTATAAATTATACTCCTTTACACTTATAAAATATTGGCTACAAACACTGTGATGTACAATATATCCCTGTAACATACTTTATTTATTTAACATCTTTATAGGAGTATAAATACTTGACATGTTTTGGTTAAAAAAGTGAATCAGCTATACATATACATACATCCCCATATCCCCTCCTTCTTGAATCTCCCTCACACCCTCCCTATCCCACCCCTCTGGGTGGACACAAAGCACCGAGCTTATCTCCCTGTGCTTTGTGGCTGCTTCCCACTAGCTATCTATTTTACATTTGGTAGAGTATATATGTCCATGCCACTCTCTCACTTCATCCCAGCTTATCCTTCTCCCTCCCCATGTCCTCAAGTCCATTATCTATGTCTAGGTCTTTATTCCTGTCCAGTCCCTATGTTTTTCAGAACCTTTCTTTTTAGATTCCATATATATGTGCTAGGATACGGTATTTGCTTTTATTTTTCTGACTTACTACACTCTGTATGACAGTCTCTAGGTCCATTCACCTCATCAAACGAAACTCAATATCTTTTCTATTTATGGCTGAGTAATATTCCATTGTATATATGTGTCACATCTTCTTTATCTATTCATCTGTCATTTAGGTTGCTTCCATGTCCTGGCTATTGTAAATAGTGCTGCAATGAACATTGTGGTACATGACTCTTTTTGAATTATGGTTTTCTTAGGGTATATGCCCAGTAGTGCGATTATTGGGTCATATGGTAGTTCTATTTTTAGTTTTTTGAGGAACCTCCATACTGTTCTCCACAGTGGCCCTATCAATTTACATTCCCACCAACAATGTAAGAGTGTTCCCTTTTCTCCACACCCTCTTCATCATTTATTGTTTGTAGATTTTTTTTGATGATGGCCATTCTGACCGGTGTGAGGTGATACCTCATTGTAGTTTTGACTTGCATTTCTCTAATGATTAGTGATGTTGAGCATCCTTTCATGTGTTTGTTGGCAATCTGTATATCTTCTTTGGAGAAATGTCTATTTAGATCTTCTGCCCATTTTTGGATTGGGTGGTTTGTCTTTTATATATTGCGCTGCATGTGCTGCTTGTATATTTTGGAGATTAATCCTTTGTCAGCTGCTTCATTTACAGATACATTTTCCCATTCTGAGAGTTGTCTTTTCATCTTGTTTATGGTTTCTTTTGCTGTGCAAAAGCTTTTAAGTTTCATTAGGCCCTATTTTAAAAATTTTGTTTTTATTTCCATTTCTCTAGGAAGTGGGTCAAAAAGGACCCTGCTGTGATTTATGTCATGAAGTGCTCTGCCTATGTTTTCCTCTAAGAGGTTTATACTGTCTGGCATTATATTTAGTTCTTTAATCCATTTTGAGTTTATTTTTTGGTGATTTTAGGGAGTGTTCTAATTTCATTCTTTTACATGTAGCTGTCCAGTTTTCCCAGCACCACTTATTGAAGAGGTTCTTTTCTCCATTGTATATTCTTGCCTCCTTTATCAAAGATAAGGTGACCATATGTGTGTGGGTTTATCTCTCGCTTTCTATTCAGTTCCATTGATCTATATTTCTGTTTTTTTGCCAATACCATACGGTCCTGATTACTGTAGCTTTATAGTATAGTCTGAGGTCACGGAGCTTGATTCGTCCAGCTCTGTTTTTCTTTCTCAAGACTGCTTTTGTATTTGGCATCTTTTGTGTTTCCATACAAGTTGTGAATTTTTTTTTTCTAGTTCTGTGAGAAATGCCAGTGGTAGTTTCATAGGGATTGCATTGAATCTGTAGATTGCTTTGGGTAGTATAGTCATTTTCACAATGTTGATTCTTCCAATCCAAGAACATGGTCTATCTCTCCATCTCTCTGTATCATCTTTAATTTATTTCATCAGGATCTTATAGTTTTCTGCATACAGGTCTTTTGTCTCCTTATGTAAGCTTATTCCTAGGTATTTTATTGTTTTTGTTGCAATGGTAAATGGGAATGTTTCCTTAATTTCTCTTTCTGATTTTTCATGATTAGTATATAGGAATGCAAGAGATTTCTGTGCATTAATTTTGTATCTTGCTAGTTTACCAAATTAATTGATTAGCTCTAGTTGTTTTCTGGTAGCACTTTTAGGTTTCTCTTTGTATAGTATTATGTCATCTGCAAACAGTGACAGCTTTACTTCTTTTTTGATTTGGATTCCTTTTATTTCTTTTTCTTCTCTGATTGCTGTGACTAAAACTTCCAAAACTATGTTGAATAATAGTGGTGAGAATGGACAACCTTGTGTTATTCCTGACCTTAGTGGAAATGGTTTCAGTTTTTCACCCTTGAGAACGATGTTGGCTGTGGGTTTGTCATATATGGCCTTTATTATGTTGAGGTAAGTTCCCCCTATGCCTACTTTCTGGAGGATTTTTATAATAAATGGGTGTTGAATTTTGTCAACAGCTTTTTCTGCATCTATTGAGATGATCAATGGTTTTTATCCTTCATTTTTTAATATGGTTTATCACATTGATTGATTTGCATATAGTGAAAAATCCTTGCATTATTGGGATAAACCCCACTTGATCATGGTGTATGATTCTTTTAATGTGCTGTTGGATTCTGTTTGCTACTATTTTGTTGAGGATTTTTGCATCTATTTTCCTCAGTGATATTGGCCTGTATATTCCTTTTTTTGTAGCATCTTTGTCTGGTTTTGATATCAGGGTGATGGTGGCCTTTTAGAAGGAGTTTCAGAGTGTTCCTCCATCTTCTATATTTTGGAAGATTTTGAGAAGGATAGGTGTTAGTTCTTCTCTAAAAGTTTGATAGAATTTGCCTGTGAAGCTATCTGTTCTGGGTTTTGTTTTGTTGGAAGATTTTAAATCACTGTCTCAATTTCAGTGCTTGTGCTTTGTCTGTTTGTATTTTTTATTTTTTCCTGGTTCAGTCTCAGAAGGCTATGCTCTTCTAAGAATTTGTCCATTTCTTCCAGGTAGTCCATTTCATTGGCATATATCTGTTTGTACTAATCTCTCATGATCCTTTGTATTTCTGCTGTGCCAGTTGTTACTTCTTCTTTTTCATTTATAATTCTGTTGATCTGAGTCTTCCCCATTTTTCTCTTGATGAGTCTGGCTAATGGTTTATCAATTTTGTTTATCTTCTCAAACAACCAGCTTTTTGTTTTATTGATCTTTGCTATCATTTCCTTAATTTCTTTTTCATTTATTTCTGATGTGATCATTATGATTTCTTTCATCCTACTAACTTTGCAGAGCTTTTTTTGTCTTCTTTCTCTATTTGCTTTAGGTGTAAGCTTAGGTTGTTTATTTGAGATGTTTCTTGTTTCTTCAGGTAGGATTTTATTGGTATAAACTTTCCTCTTAGGACTGCTTTTGCTGCATCCCATAGGTTTTGGGCCATCGTGTGTTCATTGTCGTTTATTTCTAGGCATGTTTTGATTTCTTCAGTGATCTCTTGGTTATTTAGTAACATGTTGTTTAGTCTCCATATGTGTGTATATTTTACAGTTTTTTTCCTGTAATTGATATCTAGTTTCATAGCATTGTGGTCGGAAAACTTACTTGATATGATTTCAATTTTCTTAAATTTACCAAGGCTTGATTTGTGACCCAAGATATGATCTATCCTGGAGAATGTTCCATGAGCACTTGAGAAGAAAGCATATTCTGTTGTTTTTGGATGGAATGTCCTATAAATATCAATTAAGTCCAAATTGTTTAAAATGTCATTTAAACCTTGTGTTTCCTTATTTATTACCATTTTTGTTGATCTGTCCATTGTTTTTTCCCTTTCGTCACTTTAAATATGTCCTGCCTCTTCCTTCTGGCTTACAGAATTTCTGCTGAAAGATCTGCTCTTAACCTTATGGGGATTCCCTTGTATGTTATTTGTTGGTTTCCCCTTGCTGCTTTTAATATTTTTTCTTTGTATTTAATTTTTGATAGTTTGTTTAATATGTGTCCTGGCATGTTACTCCTTGGATTTATCCTGTGTGGTACTCTCTGTGTTTCCTGGACTTGATTGACTATTTCCTTTCCCTTATTAGGGAAGTTTTCAACTATAATCTCTTCAAATATTTTCTCAGTCCCTTTCTTTTTCTCTTCTTCTTCTGGGACACCAATACTTTGAATGTTGTGTTTAATGTTGTCCCAGATGTCTCTGAGACTGACCTCAATTCTTTTCAGTCTTTTTCCTTTATTCTGCTCTGTGATATTTCCCCCCCCCCCATTTTGTCTTCCAGGTCACTCATCTGTTCTTCTCCCTCAGTTATTCTGCTATTGATTCCTTCTAGAGAATTTTTAATTTCATTTACTGTGTTGTTCATCATTGTTGTTTGCTTTTTAGTTCTTCTAACTCCTTGTTAAATGTTTCTTGTATATTCTTCATCTATTTCCAAGATTTTTGTCATCTTTACTATCATTACTCTGAATTCTTTTTCAGGCAGACTGCTTATTTCCTCCTCATTTTTTTTAGTGTGGTGGGTTTTTACCTTGCTCCTTCATCTGCTGTGTGTTTCTCTGTCTTCTCATTTTGCTTAACTTTCTGTGTTTGGGGTCTCCTTTTTGCAGGCTGCAGGATGGTAGTTCCTGTTGTTTTTGGTGTCTGACCGCAGAGGGTAAGGTTTGTTCAGTGGGCTGTGTAGGCTTCCTGTTGGAGGTGACTAGTTTCTGTGTTCTGGTGGATGAAGCTGTATCTTGTGTTTCTGGTCAGCAGGACTGTGTCCAGTGATGTGTTGTGAGGTTTTTGTGAACTTATTGTGATTTTAGGCAGCCTTTCTGCTAAGGGGTGGTTTTGTGGTCCTGTCTTACTAGTGGTTTGGCATGGGGTGTCCAGCACTGGAGCTTGCTGGTTGTTGAATGGAGCTGGGTCTTAGTGTTGAGATGGAAATCTCCTGGAGAACTCTCCCTTACTGATATTACGTGGGACCCAGAGGTCTCTGGTGGTCCAATGTCCTGAACTCAGCTCTCCCACCTCTGAGGCTCAGGCATGACACCTGGCCAAGCACCAAGCACAAAGAAGAAATGGGGAAAAAAAATAAAATAAATTTATTAAAATAATTTTTTAAAATTATTATAATAAAAAATTTAAAAAGTAATTTAAAAAATACAGAGAGAGCAACAAAACCAATAAACAAATCCACCAATGATAACAAGAGCTAAAAACTAAACTAAGATAAACATATAAATCAGCAACTAGTCAGTCACATACAGCACACACCAAATCTACCATTGCCCCCAAAGTCTACTACTTCAATTTTGGAATGATTCATTGTCTATTCAGGTATTCCACAGATACAGAGTACATCACATTGATTGTGGGATTTAATCCACTGTTCCTGAGGCTGCATGGAGAAATTTCCCTTTCTCTTTGTTCACACAGCTCCTGGGGTTCAGCTTTGGATTTGGCCCTGACTGTGCCTGTAGGTCACCCTCTGGCATCTGTTCTTTGCCCATACAGGAGGAGGTTAAAGGAATGGCTGATTAAGGGGCTCTGGCTCATTCAGGACAGGGACAGAGAGAAGTATGGAATACAGGGCAGTCCTGCAGCAGCAGAGGCCAGGGTGACATTGCAACAGCCTGAGGCATGCCATGTGTTCTCCAGGGAAAGCTGTTCCTGGATCACGGGACCCTGACAGTGGCGGGCTGCACAGGCTCCCAGGAGGGGAGGTGTGGAGAGTGACCTGTGCTTGCACAAAGGATTCTTGATGGTTGCAGCAGTAGCATTAACATTTCATGCCTGTCTCTATTGTCCACGCTGATAGCCACAGCTCACGCCTGTCTCTAAAGTTCATTTAGGTGGTTCTCTAAATCTCCTCTCCTTGCACACCCTGAAATAATGATCTCTTGCCTCTTAGGCAGATCCAGAATTTTTCCTGGACTCACTTCCATCCACCTTTGGTGCACTAGCCCCCTTCAGGCTGTGTTCATGAAGCCAACCCTAGTCCTCTCCCTGGGATATGACCTCCAAATCCTGAGTCTCAGCTTCCAGCCTGCACTGCAACCGATGGGTGAGCAGACAAGCCTCTCATGCTGGTGAGTGCTGGTCGGCACTGATCCTCTGTGTGGGAATCTCTCTGCTTTGCCCTCTGCATCCCTCTTGATGTGCTCTTCTCTGTAGCTCCAAAGCTTCCCCCCACCAGCCACCCCCTGTCTCTGCCAGTGAAGGGGCTACCTAGTGTGTGGAAACTTTTCCTCCTTCACAGCTCCCTCCCAGAGGTGCAGGTCCCATCCTTATTCTTTTGTCTCTGTTTTTTTATTTTTTCTTTTACCCTACCCAAGTACGTGGGGAATTTCTTGCCTTTTGGGAAGTCTGAGGTCTTTTGCCAGCATTCAGTAGGTATTCTATAGAAGCTGTTCCACATGTAGGTGTATTTTTGATATATCTGTGGGGAAAAAGTTGATCTCCACATTTTACTCTTCCACCATCTTGAAGGTCCTCCTTATTTACTTTAAACATAATAGTTTGTACATCTTAATCCCTTACACTTATCTTTCCCTTCCCCTCTTCCCTCTCTCCACTGGTAACCACTAATTTGTTCCCTATATCTGTGATTTTATTTACATTTTGTTATAATCATTTATTTATTTTTAGATTCCACATATAAGTGATAACATAAAAAAATTATCTTTGATATTTCACTAAGTGCAATGCTCTCCAGGTCCATCTATGTTGTTGCAAATGGCAAAATTTCATTCTTTTTATGGCGAATAATATTCCATTATAATGCTGATATTCCCTTGTCTCTATCTCTATCTATCACCTATCTATTTATCTATCTATCTATCTATCTATCTATCTATCTATCTATATCTATCTATCTATCTATCATCTATCTTCTTTATCCATCCATTGATGGGTACTTAGTGTGTTTCCATGGTGTGCTTCCATATCTCGACTATTGTAAATAATGGTGCTGTGAATATTGCAGTGCATGCATCTTTTCAAATTAATGTTTTTGTTTGTTTCAATAACTTTTCATTTTGTTGATGGTTTCCTTTGCCAGTGCAAAAGTTTTTTAGTTAAGTCCCATTTGTTTTATTTTGCTTTCTTTGCCTAAGGAGACGTAAAAAAAATATTGCTATGACTTATGTCAGAGAGTATCCTGCCAGTGCTCTCTTCTAGGAGTTTAATAATTTCTGACCTTACATTACGTCTTTAATCCATTTTGAGTTTATTTTTATACATGGTGTGAGGGAATGTTCTAATATCAGTCTTTTACATGTAGCTGCCCAGTTTTGCCAGAACCTCATGTTAAAGAGATTGTCTATTCCACATTGTATATTTTTGCCTCCTTTATTGTAGATTATTTGATCATACGTTCATATGTTCAAGGGTTTATTTCCAGACCGTTTATTTTGTTCCATTGATCTATGTGTGTTTTTGTGATAGCACCATACTGTTTCAATTACTATAGCTTTATAGTATAGTTTGAAGTCAGAGACTGTGATACTTCCAGTTTTCTTCTTTTTCCTCAAGATTGCTTTGGCAATATGGGGTCTTTTCCAGTTCAATATGAACTTTAGGAATATTTGTTCTAGTTCTGTGAAAAATGTCCTGGGTATTTTGATAGGGACTTTATTAAATCTGTAGATTGCTTTGAGTAATATGGATATTTTAGCAATATTAATTATTTTAATTCATAAACATGAGATAGCTTTTCATTTCTTAGTATCATCTTAAATTTTGTTCCTCAAATTCTTATACTTTTCAAAGTATAAGTCTTTTACTCCTTCGGTAAGTTTATTCCTAAGTATTTTATTCTTTTTGATGTGATTTAAGTGGGGATATTTTTTGCTTTCTCTCTGTAATAGTTCATTGTTAACGTATAAGAAAGCAACAGATTTTTTATATTAATCTTGTATCCTTCAACTTTACTGAATTCATTTATTAGTTCTAATAGTCTTTTGGTGGATATTTTGGGAATTCAAAATATTTGTAAGCATGTCATGTGCAAATAGTGACAGTTTTAGTTCTTCCACACTCATTTGGGTGCCTTTTATTTCTTTTCCTTCTTTGAGTTTTGTGGTTAGGACTTCCAATACTATGATAAATAAAAGTGGCAAGAGGTGGCCTCCTTTTCTTTTTCTTGACTTTACAGAAGAAAGTTTTAGTCAGCCATGGTTTTGTCATAAATGGCCTTGATTATGTTGAGATATGTTCCCTCTATACCAACTTTGATAAATTTTTTTTTTTATCATGAATGGATAGTGAATATTTTCAAATGCTTTTCCTGCATCTATTGAGATGATCATGTGATTTTTATCCTTCCTTTTGTTGATGTGGTATATCATGGTGATAGATATGCCAATATTAAACCATCCTTGCACCCCTGGAATAAATCCCATTTGACTGTGGTATCTGATTCTTTTTATATTTTGTTTAATTCTGTTTGCTGATATTGTGTGGAGGATTTTTGCATATATATACATCAGCAATATTGGCCTTTTTTTTTTCTTTCTTTGTAGTGTTTTTGTTTGATTTTGGTATCAGGGTAATAGTGGCCTTCTATAATGAATGTGGGGATGTTCTGTCCTCAAATATTTTGGAATTGTTTGAGAAGTCTAGGTATTAGCTTTTCTTTATATGTTTTGTAGAATTCCCCTTCAAATTCAACTTGTCCTGGACTTTAGTTTACTGGGAGTTTTTTTTTTTTTTTTTAAATTGAAAATTCAATTTTAATACTAGTTTAGATCACCCATTTTTCCTGATTCAGTTTTGGAAGATTTCATGTTTCTACAAATTTATCCATTTCTTCTAGTTTGTCTCATTTGTTGTCATATAACTGTTCATATTATTCTCTTATGGTTTTTTATATCTGTAATATTGTCTATAATTTCTCCCTTTCATTTCTTATTTTGTTTATTTAGGTTCACTCTCTCTTTTTCTTAATGAATGTGACATCAATTTTGTTTATCTTAAAAAAAAACAGTTCCTGGTTTCATTGATCTTTTCTATTTTTTTATCTCTATTTTATTTATTTCTGCTCTGATCTTCATTATTTCCTTTCTTCTACCAATGTTGGACTTTGTTCTTTTCCTAATTCCTCTACGTAGTAGGTTAGGTTGTTTATTTGAAATTGTGCTTGTTTCTTGAGGTAGGTCTGTATCACTATAAACTTCCCTCTTAGAAGTAATTTTGCTGCATCCCATAGATTTTGGAAAGTTGTGTGTTTATTTTCATTGGTCTTGAGATTTTCTCTGATTTAACCTCTTTGATTTCTTCATTGATTCATTGCTTTTTTTAGTAGTATATTGCTTAGTCTCCATGTGTTTTTGTGTTTCCCCATTTTTCTTCCTGTAATTCATTCCTAGTTTCATACCATCATGGTTGGAAAAAATGCTTGATATAATTTCTATCCTTTTAAATTTGTTGAAACTTGTTTTGTGGTTTAGCATGAGAACATTCCATGTGCACTTGAAAAGAATGTGTATCTTGCTCATTTGGGTGGAATGTTCTGCAGATATTTATTAAGTCCAACTCCTCTGATGTTTTATTTATGACCACTGTTTCATTTTATATTTTCTTTCTGGATGATCTGTCCATTGATGAAAGTGGTGTGTTAATGTCCCCTACTATTATTGTATTATTGTGAATTTTTCCTTTTATGTCACTTAATATTTGCTTTATATATTTTAGTGTTCCTATATTAGGTGCATAATTATTAACAAATGCTATGTCCTCTTTTTGCATTGATCCCTTTATCTTTATATAATGATGATAATTTTCTGTCTTTTGTTATAAACTTAGTTTTAAAGTTCACTTTGTCTGAGTATTGCTACCCCCACTTTCTGTTTCCATTTGTATAGAATATCTTTTTATATCCTCTCACTTTCATCCTGTGTGTGTCTTTAGCTCTGAATTGAGTCTCTTATAAGCCACATTTAGATGAATCTTGATTTTCTAATCCCATCAGGCATCCTGTGTTTTTTGATTGGAGTATTTAGTCCATAAACATTTAAAGTAATTATTTGTAGCTATGTACTTATTGCAATTTTGTTAATTTTTCTGTTTGTTTTTGTAGTTTTGTATGTTCTTTTCTTCTTTTAGTTTCTTCCCTTAGGGTTTGATGATATTATTACATATATATATATATATATATTTATTTAATTTATTTATTTTGGGCTGTGTTGGGTCTTTGTTGCTGCATGTGGACTTTCTCTAGTTGTGGCAAGTGAGGGTTACTCTTTTTTGTAGTATGTGGGCTTCTCATTGAGGTGGCTTCTGTTGTTGTGGAGCATGGGCTTTAGTAGTTGTAGTACATGGACTCAGTAGTTGTGGCTCATGGGCTCTAGAGCACAGGCTCAGTAGTTGTGGTGCACGGGCCTAGTTTCTTTGTGACATGTGGATCTTCCTGGACGAGGGCTTGAACCTCTGTCCCCCACATTAGCAGGTGGAAACCAGGTTAGGAAACCACTTCACCAGGGAAGCCCTGGTGATATTCTTTAGTATCATGCTTGTGTTCCTTTCTCTACAGTTTTTTTGTTTCTATTGGAGATTTCTGTTTTGTGGTTATCATGGGTTCCTACATGTTGACTATAGCTATATCTAGTTGGGTAAAACTGTTAGTCATGATGAAATAAAATTTATATTTTAAGGCAGGACAAGAAAAAAAAACATAAAATTCTCTTGCTGTGTTTGTTTGGGCCTCCTCCATCCCTAATGTGCAATGTGCATATGCATTACACATTAACCAGAGCTCCTCAAAGATGGGAGTGCCTGCTCAACTCTAAAGATCAATAAATTTTTCTTTACTTTTGATGCTAACAATGTAACTTCTTAAAATAATTGTGTTCTTTCCAAGCTCTGTAGGTGGTCATGGTGACTTGCTGTTCCTTTGTACGTGCTTATCTGGACTATGTATACTTGGTGAACTTTGTGTAAAATATGAGCATGTCATTTTGATGTACAATCCTTTGTTTCAAAACTGTATACGACTATGCCTTCGAATTCTACCAGGTGGAACAGTTCTCAGAGCTTTCTGAGAATCTGCTTCTGGGGTTATAATCCTCAGTTTGGCTCAAATAAAATTCCTTTTTTTTCTTCTTAATTTGTTAGTTACTTGAAATTTTGTCGACAGTCATTTAAGTTCAAACACATTCTAAAATATCTACATTTCTACCTCCCTCCCCAATGTTTTGTTTTTGATGTCATATTTTACATATTCATGTCTATTCATTGAATGTTTTCTGTAGTTATAGTTATTTTACAGTTTTGTCTTTTATACTTTGTATTAGTTTATTTAAGTGGTTGAACCACAGTTTTTACTATATATTTACCTTTACTAGTAGGATTTTTTCTTTCCTATAAATTCTTACTTCTTTTGTAGCCTTTTCTCTTCCACTTATTGAAGGCCCTTTAACAATTCTTGTAAGGTTAGTGTAGTATTGATGAACTCCTTTAGTATTTTCCTTGTTTGAAAATATTTTTTTTGGTTTTGTTTTTTAATATCTACTTCAATTATGAATAACATTACTGGGTAGAGTAGCCTAAGTTATGTTTTCCCGTCCCAGCACTTTAAATATATTATGCCACTCCCTTCTGCAAAAGAAAAAAAAAATTCGGCAAAAAAATAAAATAAAATCAGTTGATACCCTTAAGGGCATTCCCTTTGTGTGTGACTCTTTGGTTTTCTCATGCTATCTTTAAAATTCTTTCTTTACCCTTTGCCATTTTAATTATTATATGTCTTGGTGTGGATTTCTTTGGATTCATTTTGTTTTGAATTCTTTCTCTTTTCTGTACTTGGAAATATGTTTTCTTCTTCAGTTTGGGGAAGTTTTTAGCCACCATTTTATCATATACATTTTCTACTCTTTTCTCTCTCTTCTTCTGAGACCCTTATAGTGTTAATGTTAGTATACTTGATGTTGTCTAAGATGTCTCCTAAACTGTTCTTAATTTAAAAAAAAAATTTTTACTATTCTTATTTGGTGATTTCCATTATTCTATCTTCCAGATCCTTTATGCATTCTTCTATTTCACTTAGTTTCCTGTTAATTTTTTCTAGTGTATTTTTCATTTCAGTTATTGTATTCTTCATTTCTGATTGGTTCTTTTTTATATATTATAGTCCCTTGCTAAAATCCTGTTTTCCTAAGTTCAGTTAGCATTCTTATTACTATTGCTTTGAACTCTATCTGGTAAAATTTTATCTCTGTTCATTAGGAGATTTTTTTTTCAGTGTTTCATTTATGTTGTTCTTTCATTTGAAAAATATTCCTCTGTGTTCTCATTTTATTTAAATTTCTCTATTTCTATGAAATTAGGTGAAACAGTTATGTATCTCAGTCTTGAAGTGGTTCTTTTGTGTGGGAGCATCTCTGCAGTCTTCATGTGTCCAGTGGCTTGGTGGGAAGTCTATGTTTGAAGTGAGCATGGACTACATCTTCCCCCCTTGCCTGCTGGTAACTACCACTTTAGTTGTAGGTAGGGATGAAGATGAAGGGGCAACAGCCAATGCCAGGTGTAAGCCAGCACTTCTGTGATCAGTGGCAGTCATTATTTTATCAGGGACAGGGTTAGGGCCAGAAGCACTGAAACAGAGCCCTGAGGGTTGGATTCAAGCTGGTTTCATTTCCTTTAAGTGTGCATGCTTTCCTCCAGGAATGGAACCTCTACCCCAGTACAGAGCAATGTAGTAAGAGGGGCACCTGATGTGGGCTGGGGTGTGTGCTGGATGGTCCCAGCAAGCCAGGGACAGCCTCAGGCAGTTTCCAATCCACTGCCTTCGTAAGCACACCAACAACAGCCTCCATCACCTTGTTCAGAGGCAGGGCCTGGTCTGAGCCAGCTTCACTCCCTTCAAGTGTTTGCATACTCCTGCCCCTGCCCATGGCAACTCTGTCACATTGGAGAGCAGAGCCATGGCCGGAGGGGCCAGGAAGCTCCCATGTTATTAGCTCATGGTACCTTTATACATATGAACCAATAAATTTGGTAATCCAGCCCAGTTTGTCCTGCCCTGGCAATCTACCTTGATTCCTACAAACAGAGAAATGAACACTTTAATGGAGCATTTCTTTGTCTGGGACTCTAAACCAGCTTCTAGAGTATAATGAAAATCTTAAGAAAAAAAGTTTGTCCCTGGCAGACATTTGTCTGGACCAGTGAATTAAGAGTCCAATGGATTCCCCCATCAAACACTCAGTAGTGGAAATGAAGTCTTCAAAGGTGCACACAGGATTTTGGTGGGGGATTCAAATTTCCAATAATGAATGTTTTACTATCTGAGTTGTAGCACCAACTACAAAAAGATAAACCAGAGATGGATATTAGTGAAAGTGGTTAAAACAGGTTTTATTCAGCTCTTTTGCAATAATGGGAAAGAGACCTCAGTATAGATCCAGGCTCCAATCAATACAGCATGGGAAATCGGGAATTTCAACCAAGGACCCTACTGGTGGTGAGTGGATGGAAAATTGCTAAAAAGAAACTTCAAGAGTAAGGGGAATACTGGTTAAAGTGACCTAATAAGATTCTTGCTAAGGACTTGCCAGGCTGATCAGAAATCATCTGATTTATGATGGAAGATAAGAAACATAATTAGATATTAATGTTTATCAGACATGGAGGATGACACATTCTTGCTATACTCTCCTAGCTGGGTTCCAGCTAAGAATTTTTCAGGGAAGTGCACAAATGGTCCTTGGAGAAGATTCAGAAGCTTGGCTAATGTTTGGTGAAGCAAGAGTCTCCAAAGGGAAATTGGAGAACTATTCTACAATAAGGGAGGAAAAATATCTGGAATACAGAATATCCCTCAGGGTGTCTCTTAGTATTACAATGTCCTGTGGTAAGGTCAATGGAAACCTATAACAACCAAATTTACGCAACACTAATAATTGCCCAGACCCTTAGGAAATAAAGGTTTGTGTCCCACAACCAGAAAAAGAACCAAAACAAGAGGTTATTGCTGAGGCAAAGGACATACAGAATGGGTAATAGGTATAAATATCAGTTTTAACCTTCTGACCACTTACAGAAACAAGACTGTAATTGTCATGAGCATTTCCTCATTATTTTATTTGAATATAGGTTAGTGTGTATGCATACATACCTCAAGAAAACAAATATCTTTGTTTTCCATCCTCTCTCATTATCATATCATGGACAATGGATCTATTGACATTATATCATATATTAAATCATTGGTAATTTACACTGCACCATTTGTTACAGGATATAAAGAAGAATAAACATTAGTTAAAGACTTTCCCCCCTCTTCTGTAGAAGAAGTTAGTGTGCTTTCAGTTGTATGCAACATAAATACATCATGTTAGGCATAATAACAGCCTTGTCATTGTTTTTATTTGAAGATATGTGTATCTATATATAGATATAAAATTGACAAAATGTTGACTTAGATGGTTAATTTTATGTGTCAACTTGACTAGATGAATTACAGATTGCTCATATGCATTATTTCTCGGTGTCTCTGATGGTGTCTGAAAGGGATTAGCACTTGAATCAGTAGACTGAGTAAAGAGATCCTTTATCATTGGTGTGGGAAGGCATTGTTCACTTAGGCCTGGTTTGAACAAAAATTGAAACGTAAATCCCTCTCTTCCTTAGCTGGATGTCCATATTTTCCTGCCCAGAACTTCAGTGTTTCTGATTCTGAGGCGTTGGGGTGGGATTTATCCAAGTTACCCCCTTGCTCTCAGGCCTTTTTCCTGGGTCTAGAAGTTACACCATCAGCTCCCCTTGTTCTCAGAGTTGGACAGAACTAAACCTCAGATTTTCCTTCGTCTTCAGCTTGTAGATAGCAGAGTGGGATTTCTGCTTCTCCTTAATTGCCTAAGTCGATTCCTATAATCTCTTTCCAATGTATATGCTTCATTTAAAATAGAGAAAGGAATTCACAGCCTAGGGAGATTGGTGTGTTAGAGTATATATTTTATTTAAGATCTATTCACCTAAGCTAAGAGGGTCCAGAAGACTCACATTTCACTAGTACTTTGAGCAATAAATTAGGGAATGGAAAATCAACATCCTTGAAGAGCTCCACGATTACTCTTCTCCGTAAGCTAGAGTTTACAGTAAAACTGCAGCCACTTAATTGGAAAATCTAAATGCAGTGGGAGCACGTGTATTCCAGGGTGGCAGGAAAAAATCATTTTGTTCTTCCCTCAAAAGCAAAGTAGGTATACTGTAACATAGAGCAGAGTCAAAACAACATTCAGAACAGTCTGACTAGCACAAACTTCTGGCTTTGGCTATTTAATCATGGTGTTCCTATAAGGAAAAGAGAGGAAGCCTACTAAATTCTTACGTGATCTGTATAAAATTTCTTACGTGACTTGTATACAATTTCTCCCAGCTACAAAGACTCCAATATACCTTCACTGTCCCACTTCAGGGTCATATCAACTCTCTGGCCCTATGTCACAATTTAGTTTGAGGTATCTTGATAGCTTTCACTTCTACAAGGTAGAAGTACATACTGGTACATTACACATAACATTATGCTGATTGGACATATAGAGATGAAAAGGAAACAATTGAGACTTAATGGTAAGACATTTGTGTGGCAGAGGGTGAAGAAATAAATCTAGTTAAAATTCAGGGGCCTTCTACCACAGAGTTATGGGACTTATTCAGATATTCCTTTTACGGCAAAGGATAAGTTATTGCATCTGGTCCCTCATACAACAAGGAAAGTGGCAGAATGCTTGGTTGGTGTCTTTGAATTTTAGAGACAAAATATCCCTCATTTGGGGTGAAATCTGGTTCATTTATCAAGTAACCCATAAAGCTGCTAGTTGTAATTGGGACTCAGATCAAGATAAGGCTCCAAAAGAATTCCAGGATGTTGTGCAAATGTCTATGCCACTTGGTCCATATATTCCAGCAGACCCAATAGTCCTTGAAGTTTAACTGGCAGGTAGAAATGCAGTTTGGAACTTTTGGAAGCTCCTCGAGGCGAATGGTAGTACAGGCATTTAGAACTTTAGGATAGTTCCATCTATCATCCAAAGATAACTACACTCTTTGAGAAACCATTTTAGGCCTTGTAGGGACTGAATGCTTGACAATGGACACCAAATTACTATGTGACCTGAGCTGCCATCATGAACTGAGTGTTATCTAACCCACCTTGTCATGAAGTTGGACCTGCAAAACAAATTTTCTTCATCAGATTGATGTAGTTTATATGTAATTGGGCCTAGCCAAGCCATGAAGGCACAATTAAGTTACATAATGACACAAATTCCCATAGTTTCTACTCCTGCTGCACTGCCATCTTCCCAGCGCATACCTCTCCCATTATGGGGAGTTTCCTACAATCATGAAAGAGAAGGGAAAAAAAAAAGGTGTGCCTTGTTTAGTGCAGGTTCTGAATGATATGCAGACACAACCCATAGGGAGAGCTGAAGTATTATAGTCTATCTCTGAGACACCCCTGGAGAACTGTGAAGAAAAATTAACCCAATAAGGAGGACTTTGGACAGTGCACTTGGTTGTTCACTTAAATGGCCAGATTGTAATTTTATACTGATTCATGTACTGTGGCGAATGGTTTGGCTCGATTGTAGGAACTTAAAAGGAACATAATTGGGAAATTGGTGAAAATAAATTCTGGAGAAGAGCTTGTCAATACACTTGTCTTCTTGGGCAAAAATCATAAAGGTATTAGTCTCCCATGTGAATGCTCACAAAAGGGTGACCTCAGCAAAGGAGGATTTCAAGAATCAAGTGGATAGTATGACATGTCTCTGGATACTGGTCATCCTCTTTCCAGAGGAAGAAATGCTTCCACCAGGAGAAAAAAAAAAAAGATTCCCATGAATGGACAGTTAAGATTTCAAAAAGTCCACTTCTAGCCCCACCTGCCTCTGAATAAACAGTCAAGGAAAAATTTACTGTGCTGGATGGAGTTTTGATTCTGACAATGGTCAAAGGAAAACATAGCACAACATGATATAAAGTTTAAAACAATTTTATTCAGTACTATGGCAATAGGTAAAGAGACTTAAGTATAGAATCAGAGTCAGTTCTGAAATTTCATGAGGAAGTGAGAATTTATAGCTGGTGGGAGCCTGGTGGGAGTCAGTAGATAAAAAGTTACTTAGAGAAAAAATAAAGTGTTGGGTATTTTAGCTAAACTTACCTAACAGAATTCGTGCTTAAGACAGGCCAGATGATCAAACATCGCCTGGTGGATGGTGGAGGATGAGAAACCTGATCAAATATCAAGTATGATCAGATAGGGACAATAAGGGTTCTTGCTAAACCAACTAAGTGGGGTTCTTGCTAAGGATTTTACAAGGACATGTACAGGTAGACTTAGGAAGTAGTTCAGGAGTCTGACTGAAGTTTGGCTGAGAAAAGAATACTTATCAGTCCCCCATCTTGTTTAAAGGAAAAATGAAATATTTTGTTTCCTCATAAGAATATATGCTCATTTCTTGTTCAGTTGTCTTTTATATATGAAGGAACAGTTTTTTCATCTACTGAGACTTGGTAGTAGAGGATATGTTGTATGGTTCTAGGCATGAAACATTTCATGAGGGGGAACTTCTAAGAAAATAGAGAAAAACAAAAACAAAAATTAAAAACCTGCTTTCTGACTTCAGAGGGAAACCAGTCAAGCAGATTTCTAGATGATTGGCTTAAAGTATCACTAGATGGTAGAGTGAGGACAGCAGGAGAAATACATAGTAATACTGTTTTGAAGATTTCCTTGAAGTTTAAATTGTGTTTTCCAGCCTCAACTTACAGGCCTTAAAGGCAGTTTTAGTTCTAAATGATTTTTCTCTCCAGTAGGGAGAAAAAATGAAAATATTAATTTAGAGAGGTGTAGCCAGATAAGGGAGGAAGCTAGAAAAAAATCAGTATTTAATGGAAGAAACTAGAAAAAATCAATATTTATCAAAGCCTGGAAAAATGTGCAAGCTAGAACCCACAAGTGTACATTAAGTTTTCCATTGCAACATGATTTTTCTTTCTACTATTACCACTAGTTCTAGCAGAGAGATGAAAGTCAGACTAATTTGTTTGCAAAATAATTAGTTCTCATTAAATTTGGCTTACTTATTTACATAAGTACAGAAGAATACATATAGTCCTTTAGAGTGTGATTTGCCATAACTTTATATAATGGATCTCAGATTAAATTTTTCACAGCCTGTTGAAGGTAGGAAACCAAGCCCAGAACTTGCTTCCAGATTTTGCCCACAATACCTATAGGTTTGGTTGAATTCAATTTTCTCTTGCTCCCACAAATATTGAGGTGTCTGGGTCTTCCAGGATGTAGTCATCCTTACTCACCTCTCAAGTGGGGAAAACTATTAGCCAGGTTCAGGCCAATTTTTCAAAGGGGGCTTTAAAGCACTGGCTCTTTAAAGTTAACTTAAATCTTAAAGCAGTCTGGTCATATGTGATTTAATGCACATCATTCTGAGATATGATTTTTCCAGTCAAAAGCTTCATATTACAACTAATGTTTCCAATAGTACCTCTGCCAAAGAGAAGAGATTGAACTTTTCAAATAATTTTATTGCCATAAAAATGAGTGCTCACTAAGAGTTTTCAAATTGTAGAAGATCAAAGATGGAGAAAAAGTAATTGTTGCATCATTGTTCACAAAGGATTACTTTACCAAATTACTGTAAGCTACACATAGATTAAGGGGAAAAAGTTTTCCCAAACCTTGAAAAGAAATATTAAAAGTCCACAATATTTCAAATTCATCAAAAATTATTATCAACTTGTGAGGATGATTATATTCAAACCCATGAAATTAATTTTTTCCTGCTTTTTCGGAGGTCAGCAGTTTTAGGAATGTGTCAGTTTATTCATTCCTTCTGGAAATTCTTAGTCTGGAGGTATGATCTCAAAGTTATAACAGTGATGACATCATGAAACAATCTTGCCTAGAGTTGATTGTAAACACTTTCAGAGAAGAATCAAACAATCACTATCTGTGAATCAAAAATGACTTAAAGTGGCCACAATTAATGTTCTGATGTGAAATCATTTGATTAAAAAAATAGTTATTTCCATAGCATATAACATTTTAATATAATATCTGGACCACAAGGGTACTGATAAATTTCTATGAATTTTATACAGTTACTGAAGCACCTATACAGTAACATATATCCAAGCAATATGACCTAAGAAGGTTTATCATCACATTATATTTGACATTGTTTCCCACAAAATTTAACATGCAAAGAAAAACCTAAATAGTTTGTAATCCTCCTTTTTCAATATGGGAGAAAAATCCTTAGAGATTTCCCAGGGACTCTCTGGGAAATCTCAAAGTTAGTTGGAGATCAAATAACTACATTTATAATTTGATTTGGGATAGTTAAAAATGTGAAAGCCTTGACTAAATATGATTACAGGTCACTGTGAAATGATATTATTCATTTAACTAAAGTGACAATGGAGCATTCCCTGGAAGTTCAGTGGTTAGAATTCTGCACTTTCACTGCTGAGGGCCTGGGCTCAATCCCTGGTCTGGGAACTAAGATCCTGCAAACGGTGTAACACTGCTAAAAAATAAATAAAATAAAACAAGTGTCTTGATGTGCTCTCCCACCTCCTCAGAATTAAAAAACAAAAACAAAAACAAAACTGACAATGAAAAAGAATTCAAAGTCACATGCAGAGAATTACATGGTTGTAAACACTTAGCTCTTTTAATATAGAGAAAACTTGGTCTTCTTAAGCAATCAAAGACCTAATAAAGAAAACATGAAACACAGGGAGCTAGTTTAAGATGCAAAATCTTGGTTTCACCAGCAGATTACTTAAAAGGTAAAGAAAAATATTTTATATAATTTCTTATTAAGAACAGTTCAATAATTTCAATAAATTTTATTTTAGCTGAGAATGGAACCAAATTCTAGTTTTGAATCAGTGTAGTATTAATTTATGGTTAATTTAAAAATCCTTATAAATAAAGTGATCAAATCTATGCCAGTTTGGACCATATAAGATTATTGCTTTTTGAAGATATTTTTCCCACAAACCTTTTATAATATTTTTCTTTTTAAATAGAAATTAAGCTTTTTGTCTTAGTTTTTCTTATTTATTATTCTGGAAAAAACAGTCATTCTATATTCGAACAAAATTATTTTCTTTGTCCCCTAAAAAGAACTTTTCCTTAAGCAAAACACAACTTATTTGCTTGCATACAGAGATTTTTTTTCCTTCATCCTTTTAGTAATGAATCATTTACATACATTGATTAGATTTTCCCATTGTCAACTTTCTTTTACAGAGAAAACCAGGAGTAAGCCATTTTAACTGTCACACCCTATCATTCAACAGAAAATTTATGAATAAAACATTTCATAACGTTTTTTAGGTAATGCATTTTCATGGTATAACTTCTCATGTTTATTAACAGAACAAATATATTTAGCATCTCTGTACTATATTTAAAAATACCAAAAGTAGATAAACTTTAGTTCAGTTTTAAAATTTCATTTTATTTGGCAATGATTTAGTATTCAACAAATGTCAAATATTACCTTAATTTAGTATAATTTTAAAGTTTCAAGTTGTCAGAAGTTTTATGGAACTATTTTTCAGTATACATATTATGCAACTTAATTATTGTTGAAAGTTTATTTAAAACGTTATCCTGCTTATGTCTATTTAATTAATTTTTCCTTAATGATGATGTTTAAGCTGATGATAATTTCATGTGTCAAACAAAAATAGCCATTATATTAAGTTACTTTTTCTGTCTCTTTTTCTGTTTTTTGATAGTAATCATGTTTTTCAGAATTGTAGTTAATTTACAATGTTGGGTAGTTTTAAATGTACAGCAATGTGATTCACACACTGTGATTTGTGTACAGTTATGCATATGTATATGTGTATATATATATGTATATATATGTATGTATATATATACATATATGTATATATATGTATATATATACATATATATATGTGTGTGTGTGTGTGTATATATATATATATATATATACACACACACACACACACACTTTTTCAGATTATTTTCTGTTATAGGTTAATACAAGGTATTGGATATAGTTACTTGTGCTATACAGTAACCTTTATTGTTTACCTATTTTATATATAGTAGTGTGTATATGTTAATCCCAAACACCTAATATATCTCTCTATTCCCTGCATCCTGTTATCCCCTTTGGTAACCATGTTTGTTTTCTATGTCTGTGAGTCTTTCTATTTTGTAAATAAGTTCATTTGTATCATTTTTTAAAATTCTACATATGTGGCATCATATATTTCTCCATCTCTGTCTGACTTACTTCACTTAATATGATAATCTCTAGGTCCATTCATATTGCTGAAATGGCATTATTTCATTTTTTTATGGCTGAAGAGTATTCCATCATACATATGTACCACATATTCTTTATCCATTCATCTGTCGATGGACATTTATGTTGTTTCCATGTCTAGGTTATTGTAAAAAGTGTTGTTATGAACACTGGGGAGCATGTATTTTTTGAATTATGATTTTCTCCTGGTATATGCTCAGGAGTGGGAATGCTGGATCATATGGCAACTCTACTTTTAGTTTTTTCAGGAACATCCATACAGTTTTCCATAGTGGCTGCAACAACTTACATTCTCACTAACAATGTAGGGAGGTTCATATTTCTCCACTCCCTCTCTAGCATTTATCATTCATAGACTTTTATTCATAGACTATTCGATGGCCATTCTGACTGGTATGAGATAATACCTCACTGTAGTTTTGATTTGCATTTCTATAATAATTAGCTATATTGAACATCTTTTCATGTGCCTGTTAGCCATCTGTGTCTTCTTGGAGAAATGTCTATCTAGATCTTTTGTCCATTTTTTTGATTGGGTTGTTTGTTTGTTTTTAACATCTTTATTGGAGTATAATTGCTTTATAATGGTGTGTTAGTTTCTGCTTCATAACAAAGTGAATCAGTTATACATATACATATATCCTCATATCTCTTGCCTCTTGTGTCTCCCTCCCTCCAACCCTCCCTATGCCACCCCTCTAGGTGGTCACAAAGCACCGAACTGATCTCCCTGTGCTATGTGGCTGCTTCCCACTAGCTGTCTATTTTATGTTTGGTAGTGTATATATGTCCATGCCACTCTCTCACTTTGTCCCAGCTTACACTTCCCCCTCCCCATATCCTCAAGTCCATTCTCTAATAGGTCTGTGTCTTTGTTCCCGTCTTACCCCTTTGTGAGCTGTTTGTGTATTTTGGAAATTAATCCCTGGTCAGTCATATCATTTGCAGATATTTTCTTCCAGTCCATAGGTGGTCTTCCACTTTGTTGATGGTTTCCTTTGCTGTGTAAAAGATTTAAGTTTTATTAGGTCCCAGTTGTTTTTTTTTTACATTTATTTCCTTTGTTTTAGGAGATAGATCTAAAAAAAATATTGCTTCAATTATGTCAAAGAGTGTTATACTTATGTTTTCCTCTAGGAATTTCATAGTATACAGTCTTACAGTTATGTCTTTACCTCATTTTGAATTTATTTTGTATATGGTGTTAGAGAATGTTCTGATTTCATTCTTTTACATGTAGCTGTCCAATTTTCCCAGAAAAACTTATTGAAGAGACTGTCTTTTCTCCATTGTATAATCTTGCCTCCTTGTCATAGATTAATTGACCATAAGTGTGTGGGCTTATTTCTGGGCTTTCTATCCTGTTCCATTTCTCTATACGTCTATTTTTGTGCCAGTACCATACTGTTTTGATTACTGTAGCTTTGTAGTATGGTCTGAAGTCAGGCAGCATGATTCCTCCAGCTCTGTTCTTCTTTTTCAAGATTGTTATGGCTATTTGGGGTCTTTTGTGTTTCCATACAAATTAAATAAATTGTTTTTTGTTCTAGTTCTGTGAAAAATGCTATTGGTAATTTAATAGGAATTGCACTGAATCTGTAGATTGCCTTGGGGAATATGGTCATTTTCACAATATTGATTCTTCCAATCCAAGTACATGGTATATCTTTCCATCTGTTTGTGTCATCTTCAATTTCTTTCAACAGTGTCTTATAGTTTTTTGAGTACAGATCTTCAACTGCTTAGGAACATTTCTTCCTAGGTATTTTATTCTTTTTGATGCAATAGTAAATGGGATGGTTTCATAAATTTCTCTTTCTGCTATTTCATTGTTAGTGTATAGAAATGCAACTGATTTCTGTATATTAATTTTGTATCCAGACACTTTCCTGAATTCATTGATGCACTCTAGTAGATTTCTGATGGTACCTTTAGGATTTTCTACGTATAAGGTCATGTTATCTGCAAACAGTGACAGTTTTAATTCTTCCTTTCCAAATTTGGATTCCCTTTTTTTTTCTTTTTCTTCTCTGATTGCTGTAGCTAGGACTACTAAAACTACATTGAATAAAAGTGGTGAGAGGGCTTCCCTGGTGGCGCAGTGGTTGAGAGTCCGCCTGCCGATGCAGGGGACGTGGGTTCGTGCCCCGGACCGGGAGGATCCCACATGCCGTGGAGCGGCTGGGCCCGTGAGCCATGGCCCCTGAGCCTGCGCATCTGGAGCCTGTGCTCAGCAACGGAAAGCCCAAAAAAAAAAAAAAAAAAAAAAAAAAAAAAAAAAAAAAAAAAGTGGTGAGAGTGGGCATCTTTCTCTTGTTCCTGATCTTAAAGGAAATGCATTCAGCTTTTCCCCATTGGATATGATGTTAGCTGTATGTTTGTCATATATGGCTTTTATTATGTTGAGGTATGTTCTCTCTATACCCATTTTCCAAAGAGTTCTTTTTCTTAATCATAAATTGATGTTGAATTTTGTCAGAAGTTTTTCTTCATCTATTGAGATCATCATATGGGTTTTATTCTGCACTTTGTTAATGTAGTGTATCACACTGATTGATTTGCCAGTGTTGAAAAATACTTGCACCGGTGAAATAAATCCTACTTGATCACGGTGTATGATCCTTTTAATGTATTCTCTGATTTAGTTTGCTAATATTTTTGAGGGTTTTTACATCTATGTTCATCCATGATATTAGCCTGTAATTTTCTTTTTTGTGTGTGATATCTTTGTATGATTTTGGTATCAGGGTGATCCTGGCCTCATTGAACAAGTTTGGAAGATTTTGTTCCTGTGAAATTTTTTGGCATAGTTTCAGAAGAATATGTGGTAACACTTATTTAAATATTTGGTAGAATTGTGAAGCCATCTGGTCGTGGACTATTGTTTGTTGGGAGTTTTTACATTACTGATTCAATTTCATTAATGGTAATTGGTCTGTTCATATTTTATATTTCTTTCTGGTTTAGTTTTGGTAGATGGTAAATTTCTAGGAACTGTCCATTTATTAGAGGTTGTCAACTCATTGGTGTATAATTGCTTGTAGTAGTCTCTCATGGTCCTTTATATTTCTGTTGTGTCAGTTGAAAGTTCTTCTCATTTCTCATTTTATCCTTGGGTATTTCCTTTTGGGTATTTGGGTATTTGCTTTTTTTCTTAATGAGTCTGGCTGAAGTTTTACCAAATTTGCTTAACTTTTCAAAGAACCAGCTTTTGGTTTTATTGATTTTTTTCTATTTTTATTTCAGAGAAGAAATATCATTTATATCTGCTCTGATCTTTACTATTCTTTCCTTCTACTGACTTTGGGTTTTGTTTGTTCTTCTTTCGCTATTTGATTTCAGTGTAAGTTTACATTGTTTATTTGAGATTTTTCTTGTTTCCTGAGGTAAGTTTGTATTGGTATCAATCTCCTTGTTAGAACTGCTTTTGCTGCATTTCAAAGTTGTTTTTTTTTTTTTTTTTCCAAATGCACAATAAAATTTATTTTTAGGGATGGTCATACATTCACTCTAGTTTAATTTCTTTTTTCTTTTTTGTTAGTTTCTGCTTTATAAAAAAGTGAATCAGTTATACATATACATATATCCCCATATCTCTTCTGACTTGCATCTCCCTCCCTCTCACCCACCCTATCCCAACTCTCTGGTGGTCACAAAGCACCAAGGTGATCTCCCTGTGCTATGTGGCTGCTTCCCACTATCTATGTATTTTACATTTTGTAGTGTATATATGTCCAGGCCACTCTCTCACTTTGTCCCAGGTTACCCTTCTCCCTCCCCATATCCTCAAGTCCATACTCTAGTAGATCTGCACCTTTATTCTCATCTTGCCCCCAGGTTCTTCATATCTTTATTTATTTATTTATTTTGATTCCGTATATATGTGTTAGCCTACGGTATTTTTTTTTCTCTTTCTGACTTACTTCACTCTGTATGATAGACTCTAGGTCCATCCACCTCACTAAAAATAACTCAATTTCTTTTCTTTTTATGGCCGAGTAATATTCAATTGTATACATGTACCACATTTATTTATCCATTCATCTGTTGATGGACACTTAGGTTGCTTCCTTGTCCTGCCTATTGTAAATAGAGCTGCAGTGCACATTGTGGTATATGTCCGTTTTTGAATTATGGTTTTCTCAGGGTATACGCTGAGGAGTACATTTGCTGGGTCATATGGTAGCCTATTTTTAGATTTTTCAGGAACCTCCACTACTGCTTCCTATACTGGCTGTACCAATTCACATTCCCACCAACAGTGCAAGAGGGTTCCCTTTCCTCGACACCCTCTCCAGCATTTACTGTTTGTAGATTATTTGATGATGGCCATTCTGACCGGAGTGAGATGATATCTCATTGTAGTTTCAATTTGCATTTCCCTAATGATTAATGATGTTGATCATTCTTTCATGTGTTTGTTGGCAATCTGTATATCTTCTTTGGAGAAATGTCTATTTAGGTTTTCTGCCCATTTTTGGGTTGGGTTGTTTGTTTTTTTGATATTTAATTGCATGAACTGCTTGTATATTTTGGAGATTAATCCTTTGTCAGGTGCTTCATTGGTAAACATTTTCTCCCGTTCTGAGGGTTGTCTTTTCATCTTGTTTATGGTTTCCTTTGCTGTGCAAAAGCTTTGAAGTTTCATTAGGCCCTATTTGTTTATTTTTGTTTTTATTTCCATTTCTCTAGGAGGTGGATCAAAAAGGATCTTGCTGTGATTTATGTAATAGAGTGTTTTGCCTGTTTTCCTCTAAGAGTTTGATGGTGTCTGCCCTTATATTTAGGTCTTTAATCCATTTTGAGCTTAATTTCTGTATGGTGTTAGGGAGTGTTCTAATCTCATTTTTTTACATGTAGCTGTCCAGTTTTCCCAGCACCACTTATTGAAGAGGTTGTCTTTTCTCCACTGTATATTTTGGCCTCCTTTATCAAAGATAAGGTGACCATATGGGCGTGGGTTTATCTCTGGGCTTTCTATCCTGTTCCATTGATCTATATTTCTGTTTTTGTGCCAGTACCATACTGTCATGATTACTGTAGTTTTGTAATATAGTCTGAAGCCCAGTAGCCTGATATCTCCATCTCAGTTTTTCTTTCTCAAGATTGCTTTGACTATTCAGGGTCCTTTGTGTCTCCATACAAATTGTGAGATTTTTTTTGTTCTAGTTCTGTTAAAACATGCCAGTGGTAGTTTCATTGGGATTGCATTAAATCTGTAGATTGCTTTGGGTCATATAGTCATTTTCACAATTGTGGTTCTTCGAATCCAAGAACATGGTATATCTCTCCATCTCTTTGTATCATCTTTATTTTCTTTCATCAGTATCTTATAATTTTCTGCATACAGGTCTTTTGTCTCTGTAGGTAGGCTTATTTCTAGATATTTTATTCATTTTGTTGCAATGGTAAATGGGAGTGTTTTCTTAATTTCTCTTTCAGATTTTTCATCATTAGTATATAGAAATGCAAGAGATTTCTGTGCCTTAGTTTTGTATGCTGCTACTTTACCAAATTCATTCATTAGCTCTAGTAGTTTTCTGGTGGCATCTTTTGGATTCTCTATGTATAATATCATGTCATCTGCTAACAGTAACACTTTTACTTCTTCTTTTCCAATTTGGATTCCTTTTTCTTCTCAGAGTGCTGTGACTAAAACATCCCAAACTATGTTGAATAATAGTGGTGAGAGTGGGCAACCTTGTCTTGTTCCTGATCTGAGTGGAAATGGTTTCACTTTTTCACCATTGAGGATAATGTTGGCTGTGGGTTTGTCATATATGACCTTTATTATGTTGAGGTAAGTTCCCTCTATGCCTACTTTCTGGTGGGTTTTATCAAAAATGGGTGTTGAATTTTTGTCAAATGCTTTCTCTGCATTTATTGAGATGATCATATGGTTTTTCTCCTTCAGTTTGTTAATATGGTGTATCACACTGATTGATTTGCGTATATTGAAGTATCCTTGCATTCCTGGAATAAACCCCACTTGATCATGGTGTATAATCCTTTTTATGTGCTATTGGATTCTGTTTGCTAGTATTTTGTTGAGAATTTTTGCAACAATGTTCATCAGTGATATTGGCCTGTAGGTTTTTGCTTTGTGATATGTTTTCTCGTTTTGGTATCAGGGTAATGGTGGCCGTGTAGAATGAGTTTGGGAGTGTTCCTCCCTCTGCTATATTTTGGAAGAGTTTTAGAAGGATAAGTCTTAGCTCTTTAAATGTTAGATAGAATTCACCTGTGAAGCCATCTGGTCCTGGGCTTTTGTTTCTTGGAAGAGTTTTAATCACAATCTCAATTTCAGTGCTTGTGATTAGTCTGTTCATATTTTCTATTTCTTCCTGGTTCAGTCTTGGAAGGTTGTGCATTTCTAAGAATTTGTCCATTCCTTCCAGGGTGTCCATTTTATTGCCATAGAGTTGCTTGTAGTAATCTCTCATGATCCTTTGTATTTCTGCAGTGTCAGTTGTTACTTCTCCTTTTCCATTTCTAATTCCATTGATTTGAGTCTTCTCCCTTTTTTTGTTGATGAGTCTGGCTAATGGTTTTATCAATTTTGTTTATCTTCTCAAACAACCAGCTTTTAGCTTTATTGATCTTTGGTATCATTTTCTTCATTTCTTTTCAATTTATTTCTTATTTGTTCTTTATGATTTCTTTCCTTCTGCTAACTTTGGTTCCTTTTGTTCTTCTTTCTCTACTTGCTTTATGTGTGAGGTTAGGTTGTTTATTTGGATGTTTCTTGTTTCTTAAGGACTAATAGTATTGCTATAAACTTCCCTCTTAGAACTGCTTTTGCTGCATCCCATAGGTTTTGGGTGGTTGTGGTTTTTTTTTTTTTTTTGCTGTATGCTCACCTCTCACTGTTGTGGCCTCTCCTGTTGTGGAGCACAGGCTCCAGATGCACAGGCTCAGCAGCCATGGCTCACGGGCCCAGCTGCTCTGTGGCATGTGGGATCTTCCCGGACCGGGGCAAGAACCCATGTCCCCTGCATCGGCAGGTGGACTCTCAACCACTGCGCCACCAGGGAAGCCCAGGGTGGTCGTGTTTTGTTTCTAGGTAGTTTTTGATTTCCTCTTTGATTTCTGCAGTGATGTCTTGGTTATTAAGTAATATATTGTGTAGCCTCATGTGTTTGTATATTTTACAGATATTTTCCTGTAATTGATATCTAGTCTCATAGCATTGTGGTCAGAAAAGACATATGATGCTATTTCAATTTTCGTAAACTTACTAAGGCTTGGTTTGTGACCCAAGATATGATCTATCCTTGAGAGTGTTCCATGAGCACTTGAAAAGAAAGTGTATTGTGTTGTTTTCAGATGGAATGTCCTATAAATATGAATTAAGTCCAAATTGTTTAATGTATCATTTAATTCTGTGTTTCCTTATTTATTTTCATTTTTGATGATCTGCCCACTGGTGAAAGTGGGGTGTTTAAGTCCCTTACTATGATTGTGTTTCTGTCGATTTCCACTTTTATAGCTGTTAGCATTCACCTTATGTATTGAGGTGCTCCTATGTTGGGTGCATTAATATTCACAATTGTTATATCTTCTTCTTGGATTGATCCCATGATCATTATGTAGTGTCCTTCTTTGTCTCTTTTAATAGTCTTTTTTTAAAAGCTTCTTTTTTCCGATATGAGAATGGCTACTCCAGCTTTCTTTTGATTTCCATTTGCATGGAATATCTTTTTCCATTCCATCACTTTCAGTCTGTATGTGTCCCTAGGTCTGAAGTGTGTCTCCTGTAGACAGCATATATACAAGTCTTTTTTTTTCTTGGATCCATCCAGCCAGTCTATGTCTTTTAGTTGGAGCATTTAATCCATTAACATTTAAGGTAATTATTGATATGTATGTTCCTATTACCATTTTCTTAACTGTTTTGGGTTTCCTATTGTAGGTCTTTTCCTTCTCTTGTTTTTCCTGCCTACAGAAATTCCTTTAGCATTTGTTGTAAAGCTGGTTTGGTGGTGCTGAATTCTCTGAGCTTTTTCCTGTCTCTAAAACTTTTAATTTCTCTGTCACATCGGAATGAGATCCTTGATGAGTAGAGAAATCTTGGTTGTAGGTTTTTCCCCTTCAGCAATTTAAATATATCCTGCCACTCCCTTCTGGCTTGCAGAGTTTCTGCTGAATGATCAGCTGTTAACCTTATGGGGATTCCCTTATATGTTATTTGTTGTTTTTCCCTAGCTGCTTCTAATATTTTTTCTTTGTATTTAATTTTTGGTAGTTTGATTAGTATGTGTCTTGTTGTGTTTCTCCTTGGATTTATTCTGTATGGTACTCTCTGTGCTTCCTGGACTTGATTAACTATTTCCTTTCCCATATTAGGGAAGTTTCCAACTATAATCTCTTCAAATATTTTCTCAGTCCTTCATTTCTTTTCTTCTTCTGGGACACCTATAATTCAAAAGTTGTTATATTTAAAGTTGTCCCAGAAGTCTCTGAGGCTGTCCTCAATTCTTTTCAATCTTTTTTCTTCATTCTGCTCTGCAGTAGTTATTTCCACTATTTTATCTTCCAGGTCACTTATCCGTTCTTCTGCCTAGGTTATTCTGCTTTTGATCCCTTCTAGAGAAATTTTAATTTCATTTATTTTGGTGTTCATCACTGTTGTTTTGCATTTAGTTTATCTATGTCCTTGTTAAATGTGTCTTGTGTTTTCTCCATTCTATTTCTAAGATTTTGTATCACCTTTACTATCATTCTGAATTCTTTTTCAGGCCTCTAAATTTGCTTAACTTACTGTGTTTGGGGTTTCCTTTTCACACGCTGCAGGTTTGTAGTTCCTGTTGATTTTAGTGTCTGCCCCCAGTGGCCAAGGTTGGTTCAGTGTACTGTGTAGGTTTCCTGGTGGAGGGCACTAGTGCCTGTTTTCTGGTGGATGAGGATAGATAATGTCTTTCTGGTAGGCAGGTCCACGTCTGGTGGTGTGTTTTGGGGTGGCTGTGGCCTTATTATGATTTTAGGCAGCCTCTCTGCTAATGGATAGGGTTGTGTTCCTGTTTTGCTAGTTGTTTGGCATAGTGTGTCCAGCACTGTAGCTTGCTGGACGTTGAGTAGAGCTGGGTCTTGGTGTTGAGATGGAAATCTCTGGGAGATTTTCTCCGTTTGACATTACTTGGAGCTGGGAGGTCTCTTGTGGACCAATATCCTGAACTTGGCTCTCCCACTTGAGAGGCACAGCCCTGATGCCTGGCTGGAACACCAAGAGCCTGTCATCTACACGTCTCAGAATAAAAGGGAGGAAAAAAAGAAAGAGAAAGAAGATAAAATTAAATTAAATTAAAAAGTTAATAAAATGAAAATTAATTATTTAAAAAAATTTAAGTTATATAAACAAAATAGAAAGGAAAAAGGAAGAGAGCAACTAAACCAAAAAACAAATCCACCAAAGATAACAGGCACTAAGAACTATACAAAAAAACCCAAAATGGACTGACAGAACCCTAAGACAAATGGTAAAAGCAAAGCTATACAGGCAAAATCACACACAGAAGCATACACATACACAAAAATATATGTGTATGCTTAATATCAGTAAAAAAATATATATGTTGTTGCTCCCAAAGTCCACCTCCTCAATTTGGGGTGATTCATTGTATATTCAAGTATTCCACAGATGCAGGGTACATCATGTTGATTGTGGAGATTTAATTCGCTGCTCCTGAGGCTGCTGGGAGAGATTTCCCTTTCTCTTCTTTGTTTGCACAGTT
>NW_006773208.1:0-12329 GCF_000442215.2 Lipotes vexillifer | reverse complement strand
TCAGCTTTGGATTTGGCTCCGCCTCTGCATGTAGGTCACCTGAGGGCGTCTGTTCTTCACTCAGGCAGGATAGGGTTAAAGGAGCAGCTGATTAGGAGGCTGTGGCTGACTCAGGCCAGGTGGAGGGAGGGGTATGGAGCGCAGGGCCAGCCTGCGGCGCAGAGCCCAATGTGACATTGCAACAGCCTGAGGTGCGTGGTGTGTTCTCCCCGGGAAGTTGTCCCTGAATCACGGGTTGCTGGCAGTGGCCGGCTGCACAGGCTCCTGGGAGGGGAGGTGTGGATAGTGACCTGTGCTCGCACACAGGCTTCTTGGTGGCTGCAGCAGCAGCCTTAGCATCTCATGCCCGTCTCTGGGGTTCATGCTGGCAGCTGTGGCTCATGCCCGTCTCTGGAGCTCCTTTAAGCGGTGCTCTTAATCCCCTCTCCTCGCGCACCAGGAAACAAAGAAGCAGGAAAATGTCTCTTGCCTCTTTGGTAGCTCCAGAATTTTTCCCAGACTCCCTCCTGGTTAGCTGTGGCGCACTAGCTCCCTTCAGGCTGTGTTCATGCAGACAACGCTGGTCCTCTCTCTGGGATCCGACGTCCAAAGCCAGAGCCTCAACTCCCAATCCCCACCCATCCCGGAGAGTGATCAGACAAACCTCTCAGGCTGGTGAGTGCTGTTTGGCACCAATCCTCTGTCTGGGAATCTCTCTGCTTTTCCCTCCACAACCCTGTTGCTGTGCTCTCTTCTGTGGCTCCGAAGCTTCCCCCCTGTGCCACCCACAGTCTCCACCCATGAAGGGCCTTCCTAGTGTGTGGAAACGTTTCCTCCTTCACAGCTCCCTCCCACTGGTGCAGGTCCCGTCCCTATCCTTTTGTCTCTGTTTATTCTTTTTTCTTTTGCTGTACCCAAGTACGGGGGGAGTTTCTTGCCTTTTGGGAGGTCTGAGGTCTTCTGCCAGCATTCAGTAGGTGTTCTGTAGGAGTCATTCCACATGTAGATGTATTTCTGATGTATTTGTGGGAAGGAAGGTGATCTCCACGTCTTACTCTTCTGCCATCTTGAAGCTCCCCCCTCATAGGTTTTTCATAGTTGTGTTTTCTTTTCCATTTGTCTCTAGGTATTATTTTATTCCCTCTTTGATTTTTTCTGTGATCCAGTGG
Organism: Lipotes vexillifer; assembly: GCF_000442215.2. Lineage (NCBI taxonomy): Eukaryota > Metazoa > Chordata > Mammalia > Artiodactyla > Lipotidae > Lipotes > Lipotes vexillifer. Next base: position 11,181 of record NW_006773208.1, on the reverse strand, counting down.
CTGGTTAATAGGATATTATTTAGCCTCCAGGTGTTTGTGTTTTTTGCATTTTTTCTCTTATAGTTGATTTCTACCCTCATATCCTTGTAGCCAGAAAAGATGATTGATGTGTTTTCAGTTTTCTTAAATTTACTTAGGCTTGCTTTGTGGCCCAGCATGTGATCTGTCCTGGAGAATGTTCCATGTGAACTTGAGAAGAATGTGTATTCTGCTGCTTTTTGAAGGAGTGTTCCATAAATATCAGTTAAGTCCATTTGATCTGATGTGTCAAATAAGGCCTGTGTTTCCTTGTTGAGTTTCTGTCTGGATGATCTGTACATTGATGTTAAGTGGGGTGTTAAAGACTCCAACTATTACTGTGTTACTATCAATTTCTCCTTTTATTTATTTATTTTTAATATTTATTTAATTAATTTATTTATTTTTGGTATCCTGTCTTCTTTGCAGCATGCAGGATATTTCATTGTGGTGCATGGGCTATTTGTTGTGGCACATGGGCTTCTCTCTAGTTGTGCTGCATGGGCTTCTCTTTAGTTGTGGCATGCGGGTTCCAGAGTGTGTAGGTTCAGTAGTTGTGGCCCACAGGCTCTCTAATTGTGGCATGTGGGCTCCAGAGTGCGTGGGCTCTGTAGTTGTGTTGTGTGGTCTTCAGAGTGTGTGGGATCTGTAGTTGTGTTGTGTGGTCTCCAGAGTGCGTGGGATCTGTAGTTGAGGCAGGCGGGCACCCAGCCTCAGTATTTTTAGCACATAGGCTCTCTAGTTGTGGCACATGGGCTCCAGAGCACGTGAGCTCTGTAGTTGTGGTGTGTAGGCTCCAGTATTCATGGGCTGTGTAGTTGCAGCACACAGGCTCTCTAGTTGTGGTGTGCAGGCCCAGTAATTGTGGTGCAAGGGGTTTGTTGCCCTGTGTCATGTGGGATCTTAGTTCCAAACCAGGGATTGAACCCATGTCCCCAGCTGTGGAAGGTGGATTCTTAACCACTGGACCACCAGGGCAGCCCCAATTTCTCCTTTTATGTCTGTTAACATTTGCCTTATATATTGATGTGCTCCCATGTTGGGTGTATATATATTTACAATTCTATTTTTTATTTTTTGTGGTATGTGGACCTCTCACTGTTGTGGCCTCTCCCGTTGTGGAGCACAGGCTCCAGATGCGCAGGCTCAGTGGCCATGGTTCACGGGCCTAGCCTCTCCGCAGCATGTTGGGTCTTCCCGGACTGGGGCACAAACCTGTGTCCCCTGCATTGACAGGTGGACTCTCAACCACTGCACCACCAGGAAAGCCCTACAATTCTTATATCTTTTTCTTTGATTGATCCTTTGATCATTATGCAGTATCCTTCTTTGTGTCTTGTAACAGTTTTTATTTTAAAGTCTATTTTCTCTGATATAAGTATTGCAACTCCAGGTTTCTTTTGATTTCCGTTTACATGGAATATTTTTTTCCACAAACTCACTTTCAGTCTGTATGTGTCTCTAGATATGAAGTGAGTCTCTTGTAGGCAGGAAATATATGAGTCTCTTTTTGGTATCCATCCAGCCAGTCTATGTGTTTTGGTTGGAGCATTTAGTCCATTTACATTTAAGGTAATTATTGATACATATGTTCCTACTGCCATTTTGTTAATTGTTTTGGATTTGGTTTTGAGGGTCTTTTTCCCCCTTTCTTCTTTTGTTCTCTTCTCTTGTGAGTTGATGAATATTTTTATTGTTATATTTGGAGTCTTTTTTTTTTATGTGTGTATATCTAGTGTAGATTTTTGATTTCTGTCTACCATGAGGTTTTTGTATTGGAGTCTATATTTATACTTGCTAGTTTTAAGTTGCTGATGTCTTAATTTCAAACACATTTTAGATACCCTGCATTCATTCTCTCCTTCCCTCACAATTACTGTTTTTGATATTATATTTTATATCTGATTAGTTTGTGTAACCCTTAACTGCTTATTGTGGAGACAAATGATTTTACTACTTTTGTGTTTAACCTCCATACTAGCTTTCTGTTGGATGGTTTCCTACCTTTATTGTGTGCTTGCCTTTACCAATGAGCTATTCCATTTTGTTATTTTCTTGTTTCTACTTGAGGCCTTTTCTTTTCCACCTAGAAAGTTGCTTTAGCATTTGTTGTAAAGATGGTTTGGTGGTGCTAAATTGTTTTAGCTTTTGCTTGTCTGTTAAGCTTTTGATTTCTCCATCAAATCTGAATGAGAGCCTTTTAGGATAGAGTATTCTTGCTTGCAGGATTTTCTCTTTCATCACTTTACATATGTTGTGCCATTTCTTTCTAGCCTGCAGAGTTTCTGCTGAAAAATAACCTGATAGCCTATGGGAGTTCCCTAGTATGTTATTTGTTGTTTTTTCTTTGTTGATTTTTTAAAAACTTTCTTTCTCCTTTCTTTCTTTCTTGCTTTCTGTCTTTCTTTCTTTCTTTCTCTTTCTACCTTCCTTCCTTTCTTCTTTCCTTCCTTCCTTCTTTCCTTCCTTCCTTCCTTCCTTCCTTCCTTCTTTTCTTTCTTTCTTTCTTTCTTTCTTACTTGCTTGCTTTCTGTCTTTCTTTCTTTCTTTCTTTTCTTTCTTTCTTCCTTTCTTCTTCAGCATGCAGCTTGCAGGATCTTAGTTCCCCAACCAGGGTTTGAACCTGGGTCCCCACAGTGGAAGCACAGAGTTCTAAACACTGGACCTCGAGGGAATTCCCTCTCTTGTTGTTTTTTATATATTCTCTTTATCTTTAAATATTGCCATTTTGTTTACAGTGTGTTGTCTTGTATTCCTCTGTGGGTTAATCCTGTATGGGACTCTCTGTGCTTCCTGGACTTTGGTGACTATTTCCTTCTTCAGGTTAGGGAAGTTTTTAGCTATTATCTCTTCAAATATGTTCTCAGACCCTTTCTCTCTCTCTTCTCCTTCTGAGACCCTTATAATGTGAACATGAATGCACTTGATGTTGTCCCAGACGTCTCATGCTTTTTCATTTCTTTTTGTTATCTTTTCTTTTTTCTGTTGGTGGCAATGATTTCCACTACTCTGTCTTCCAACTCACTGATCCATTCTTCTGCCTCATTTATTCTGCTATTGTTTCCTTCTAGTGTACTTTTCATTTCAGTTATATTCTCTAATTCTGTTTGGTTCTTCTTCACATTTTCTAATTTTTAGTTATAAACTTCTAATTTCTTGCTCTGTGCATCCATTCTCCTCCCAAGTTCTTTGATCATCTTTACAATTATTGCTCTGAACTCTTTCTTGGGTAATTGCCTGTCTCCACATCACTTAGTTCTTCTTCTGGGGTTTATCTTCTTCCTTCATCTGAAACACATTCCTCTGTTGCCCATTATGTCAAAATTGCTACTTGTATTTTTCTGTATGTGGTAGGTTGTTTACATTTCTTGACCTTGGAGAAGTGGCCCTCTGTAGGAGAGATCATATGTCTCCCAGCAGTGAACCCACCTTTTGTCAGCCAAGGTCCAGGGGCCATATTCTCCTAAGGTAGTGTCTGGCCTGCATTTTTGAACACACTCTGTAGGCTGGGAGGGTATAGTTTTCCTTAATTTTTTTTTAATTGAAGTATAGTTTATTTGCAATGTTGTGTTAATTTCTGCTGTACAGTAAAGTGGTTCAATTATACATATATAAACATTCTTTTTTATATTCGTTTCCATTATGCTTTATCACAGGATATTGAATACAGTTCCTTGTGCTATAGTGTAGGACTTTGCTGTTTATCCATTCTATATATAATACGTTGCAACTCCTCACCCCAAACTCCCAATCCATCCCTCACCTATCCCTCTCCCACTTGGCAACCACAAGTCTGTGTTCTATGGCTATGAGTCTGTTTCTGTTTTGTAGATAAGTTCATTTGTGTCATATTTTAGATTCCACTTATAAGTGATGTCATATGGTATTTGTCTTTATCTTTCTGACTTCACTTAGTATGATAATCTCTAGGTCCATTCATGTTGTTGCAAATGACATTGTTTCATTCTTTTTTATGGTTGAGTAGTATTCTATTGTGTATATATACCACATCTTCTTTATCCATCCATCTGTTGATGGACATTTCCTTTGTTTCCATATCTTGGCTATTGTAAATAATGCTGTTATGAACACTGGGGTACATGAATCTTTTTGAATTGGAATTTTCTCCAACATATATTATTTGTAGACAATTTAATGATGGCTATTCTGACTGGTGTGTGGTGACACCTCATTGAAGTTTTGATTTGCATTTATCTAATAATTAGTGATGTTGAGCATCTTTTCCTATGCCCATTGGCCATTCCTTTGGAGAAATGTCTGTTGAGGTCTTCTGTCTATTATTTGATTGGGTTATCTGTTTTTTTTGCTATTGAGTTATATGAGCTGTTTGTATATTTTGGAAATTAATTCTTTGTTGGCTGCATTATTTGCAAATATTTTCTCCTAATCCATAGGTAGTCTTTTCATTTTGTTTATGGTTTCCTTTGCTGTTCAGAAGCTTATAAGTTTGGTTCAGTCCCATTTGTTTATTCCTGTTTTTATTTCTATTGCCATCAGAGACTGACCTAAGGAAACATTAGTATGATTTATGTCAGATAATTGTTTGCCTATGTTCTCTTGTAGGAATTTTATGATGTCATGTCTTATATTTAAGTCTTTACACCATTTTGAGTTTATTTTTGTGTATGGTGTGAGGGTATGTTCTAAGTTCATTGATTTACACATGGCTGTCCAACTTTCCCAACACCACTTGCGGAAGAGACTGTCTTTTTATCCATGGTTGCCTCCTTTGTGAAAGAGACTGTAGTTTTCTTGCTTCTGGTATCTGACTCCTTGTAGGTGAGGCTGGACTAAAATCTTGTGCAGGATTCCTGGTGAGAGGTGCCAGTGTCTGCCTTCTGGTATGTGGAGCTGGGTCTTGGTCCTCTGGTGGGGAGGGTCATATGTTTGGGCCTGTCTAGAAGAGGCTGTGGGCTCAAGAAGTCCTTAGGCATCCTGTATGCTGTTGGGTAGGACTGTGTCCACACCCAGTTCGTTGTTTGACTGAGGCATCCCAGCACTGGAGCCTACAGGCTGTTGGGTGTGGCCAGGTCTTGGTGTCAAAATGTCAGCCTCAGCAGATGAATGCTCCCTACTATAACTTCCACCAGCATCTATGTCACCAGGGTAGGCCACAGCTCCACCCTCTGCCTCCCCAGGAGACCCTCCAAGACCAGCAGTTAGGTCTGTTCAGGCTCCTGTCAAATTACTACTTTTGCCCTTAGTCTCCTCTGCATGATATTTTGTGTGCACCCTTTAATAGTGAAGTCTATTTCCCCCAATCCTGTGGATCTTCTTCAATCCAGTCCTGCTGGTCTTCTAAACCAAATGCTCTGGGGGCTTCTCTTCCTGGTGCTGAACCCCTGGACTGGCAGGCCTGATGTGGGGCTTAGAGAACTGTCACTTCTATGGGTGAACCTCTGTATATAATTATTCTTTTGTCTGTGGGTCACCCACTATGGAAGTATGGGATTTGTTTATATTGTGAGTCCACCCCTCCTATCTATCTCATTGTTTCATCTATATGTCTTTAGCTGTAAAAGATCTTTTCTGGTAGTTTCAGTCTTTTTCAATGTTTGTTGCTCTGCAGATTGTTATGATTTTGCTGTGTTTGTGAGAGGAGCAGAGATTAGTGTCCTTCTACTCTGTCATCTTGGCTTTCTCTCTTGTTTCTTTTTAAAGCCCCAAATTCTTGAATGCCATATTATTTCAGTTTGAGTAGCACACTCTACATTTTGCATTAAACTGTGTAGTATACTGAAAAAGGAAATAAGAACACTGCTGAACAGCTTAGTCTAAGATAATATTTCCTTTGTAAGATTTGGAGACATTTTGGGGTTTAAATTGGGGAAAGGAGGCCTTATAAAAGCTTAGTTGTGATACAATTAATTTATCAAAATGTTAAAATTTTCTAAAATAAAGGCTTAATTATACATATAAGAAAAAAATTAAGCAAATATCAAAAACTCACAGAAGCAAAGAACTTCAAAATAGTTCTTCTCTGTTATTTTTCTTAAAAAAATATTATTCTTGAAATGCATCAGGCAATTCACTTTTATTGTAAATATTGCTCTTAAGTTGGATTTATACTTTTATAATCTTAACCATCTATTAGAGGTAATTTAAGCTGGCTTGACTAGTAAACATATATTAAATATATTTGTATGTCTGCTTTATATTTAATGCTGACAACTCTAAAGATATCCCTGTGTTTATTTTACTCACAATTTTTAAAAGTAGCTTTATTTATCAAAGATTGTCCCTGATCAAGTAAACATGAGAATTGGATTTGTTTCAATAATTCTGAGTGTTTTAAGAATACATAACTTATAAAAGTGTTTGTTTTTCAAGCTAATTGAATACAACTCCATTAAATGATTTTTAAAAATTTATTTGGTAATATCATCCAGAGGTAGAAAAATGTCACAAATACATAACATACATGAATACATACATACATACATACATACATATACATAAACATACAGACCAGGAGGAGACCTTCTGATGGTGGAAGAGTAAGATGTGGAGATCACCTTCCTCCCCACAAAGATACCAGAAATACATCTACATGTGGAAAACCTCCTACAGAACACCTACTGAATGCTGGCAGAAGACCTCAGACTTCCCAAAAGGCAAGAAACTATCCACGTACCTGGGGGGCAAAAGAAAAGAGAAAAAATAGAGACAAAAGAATAGGGATGGGACCTGCACTTCTGGGAGGGAGCTGTGAATGAGGAAACGTTTCCACACACTAGGAAGGCCCTTCACTGGCAGAGACAGGGTGGTGGGAGGGAAGCTTCAGAGCCACGGAGGAAAGCACAGCAATGGGGTGCAGAGGGAAAACCGGAGAGATTCCTGCACAGAGGATTGCTGCCAACCAGCACTCACCAGCCTGAGAGGTTTGTCTGCTCACCAACCTGGGGGGTGGGGACTTGGAGCTGAGGCTCTGGCTTTGGAGTTCAGATCCCAGGGAGAGGACTAGGCTTGGCTGCATGAACACAGCCTGAAGGGGGTTAGTATGTCACAGCTAGCCAGGAGGGAGTCCAGGAAAAAGTCTGCAGCTGCCAAAGAAGCAAGAGACCATTGGCTCAAGGTGAGCGAGGAAAGGGAATTCAGAGCACCGCCTAAATGAGCTCCAGAGATGGGCGTGAGCCTCAGCTATCAGTGTGGACACCAGAGGTGGGCATGAAATGCAAAGGTTGCTGTTGCAGCCACCAAGAAGCCTGTGTGCAAGCACAGGTCACTCTCCACACCTCCCCTCCTGGGACCCTGTGCAGCCTGCCACTGCCAGGGTCCCATGATCCAGGGACAACTTCTCTGGGAGAGCACACAGCATGCCTCAGGCTGTTGCAACATCACACTCGCCTCTGCCGCCACTGGCTCCCTGAATTCATACCCCTCTGTCCCCACGGCCTGAGTGAGTCAGAGCGCCACAATCAGCTGCTACTTTAACCCTGTCCTGTCTGAGTGAAGAACAGATGCCCTCAGGTGACGTAAACACAGAGGTGGGACCAAATCCAAAGCTTAACCCCAGGAGCTGTGCAAACAAAAAGAGAAAGGGAAATTTCTCCCAGAAGCCTCAGGAGCAGCGGATTAAATCTCCACAATCAACTTGATATGCCCTGCACCTCTGGAATACCTGAATAGAAAACAAATCATCTCAAAATTGAGGTGGTGGACTTTGTGTGATTATGCTTGTAAGGCTTTGCCTGTACCATTTGTCCTAGGGTTCTCTCTGTCCTTTTTTTTATTATTAATTTTTTATTATAGTTTTTAGCACTTCTTATCTTTGGTGGATTTGATACTTGGTTAGGTTGCTCTCTCTTTTTTTTATTACATTTTACTTTTAATAACTTTTTAATTTTAATAACTTTCCTTCTTTCTTTCTTTCTTTCTTCTTTCTTTCATTCTTTCCTTCTTTCTTTTTCTCACTTTTCTTCTGAGCCATGTGGCTGACAGTGTCTTGGTGCTCAAGCTGGGTGTCAGCCTGTGCCTCTGAGGTCAGGGAGCTGAGTTCAGGACATCGTTACACTGGAGACCTCCCGGCTCCATGTAATATCAAATGGCAAAGGCTCTCCCAGAGATCTCCATCTCAATGCTAAGACCCAGCTACACTGAACGACCAGCAAGCTACAGTGCTGGACACCTTGTGAAAACTAGCAAGACAGGAACAAAAAAACACCCATTAGCAGAGAGGCTGCCTAAAATCATAATAAGGTCACAGGCACCACAAAACACACCACTGGATGCAGTCCTGCCCACCGGAATGAAAAGATCCAGCCTCATCCACCAGAACACAGGCACCAGTGCCCTTGACCAGGAGGCATACACAACCAACTGAACCAAACTTAGACACTGGGGGCAGATGCCACAAACATGGGAACAAAACACCTGCAGCCTACTAAAAGGAGATCCCAAACACAGTAACTTAAGCAAAATGAGAAGAGAGAGAAACACACAGCTGATGAAGGAACAAGGTAAAACCCACCAGATAAAACAAATGAAGAGGAAATAGGCAGTCTACCTGAAAAAGAATTCAGACTAATGATAGTAAAGATGATCCAAAATCTTGGAAATAGAATGGAGATTATAGAAGAAACATTTAACAAGGACCTAGAAGAACTAAAGAGCAAACAAATAACAATGAACAACACAATAAATGAAACTAAAAATTCTCTAGAAGGAATCAATAGCCTGAGGCAGAAGAATAGATAAGTGATGTGAAAGATAAAATAGTGGAAATAACTACTGCAGAGGAGAATAAAGGAAAAAGAATGAAACAAATTGAGGACAGTCTCAGAGACCTCTGGGACAACATTAAATGTAACAACATTCAAATTATAGGGGTCCCAAAAGAAAAAGAGAAAAAGAAAGGGAATGAGAAAATATTTGAAGAGGTTATAGTTGAAAACTTCCCTAATATGGGAAAGGAAATAGTCAAGTCCAGGAATCACAGAGAGTCCCATACAGGATAAATCCAAGGAGAAACATGCCAAGACACACATTAATCAAACTGTCAAAAATTAAATACAAAGAAGAAATATTAAAAGCAGCAAGGGAAAAACAACAAGTAACACATAAGGGAATCCCCATAAGTTTAACAGCTGATCTTTCGGCAGAAACACTGCAAGCAGAAGGGAGTGGCAAGACATATTTAAAGTGGTGAAAGGGAAAAACCTACAACCAAGACTACCCTACTCAGCAAGGATCTCATTCAGATTAGACAGAGAAATTAAAACCTTTACAGACAAGCAAAAGCTAAGAGAATTCAGCACCATCAAACCAGCTTTACAACAAATGCTAAAGGAACTCTTCTAGGCAAGAAACACAAGAGAAGGAAAAGACCTACAAAAACAAACTCAAAACAATTAATAAAATGGTAATAGGAACATAAATATCAGTAAGTATCTTAAATGTAAATGGATTAAATGCTCCAACCAAAAGACATAGAGTGGCTGAATGGATACAAAAGCAAGACCCATATATAAACTGTCTACAACAGATCCACTTCAGGCCGAGGGACACATACACACTGAAAGTAAGGGGATGGAAAAGGATATTCCATTCAAATGGAAATGAAAAGAAAACTGGAGTAGCAATTGTCATATCAGAGGAAATAGTCTTTAAAATTAAGACTATTACAAGAGACAAAGAAGTAAAGTACATAATGATTAAGGGATCAATTCAAGAAGAAGATATAACAATTGTAAACAGTTATGCACCCAACAAAGGAACATCTCAATACATAAGGCAAATGATAATAGCCATAAAAGGGGAAATCAACAGTACAACAATCATAGTAGAGGACTTTAACCCTCCATTTTCACCAATGGACAGATCATCCAAAATGAAAGCAAATAAGAGAACACAACCTTTAAGAGATACATTAAACAAGATGGACTTAATTGATATTTATAGGACATTACAACCAAAAACAACAGAATACACTTTCTTCTCAAGTGCTCATGGAACATTTTCCAGGATAAGTCATATATGGGTCATGAATCTAGGCTTGGTAAATTTAAGAAAATTGAAACCCTATCAAGTACCTTTTCCAACCGTAATGCTATGACATGATGTCAATTACAGGAAAAATTCTGTAAAAAATACAAACACATGTCACTTTACCTAGTATAATCTTTCATAATAAGGCTAGTTATATAAATTTCTGGTAAAATAAAATAGGCATGTGTTCAGAGTTTTCAGCATTAATTATAGTGCACACAAAATTTTTCTACTGAGGTTTAATAGACGAGTTTATGTTACCTCCACTGATATTTAAAATTATAAAACTATAAATCCAAACTAAGAACAAGTGTGCAGTAAAAATGAATTGCTTGCTGCATGTCAAGTATGACAGATTTTTTTAAAGAAATAAAAATGAATAACCACATGTTTAACTTTTAAAGTCTTTGTTTTTGAGATTTTTTTTTATTCTTGCCTAATTTGTCAACAAGAAAAATAACTTAGGATGATCGTTAGATTTGTGTATTTAGCCCTTGAAATTCTCACGATCAATTTAAAAATAACTGAGAAGCAAAAGTGAATTAAAAATATTTTCATAAGAAAAATATAAACTTTTCAACAATTGTGTTTTAGAATGTTTCTTTTTTTACACAGTTTCATTGGCATATTCTTTATTAATCATAGTTTTATTGAGATAAAATTGACATATAACATTGTATTAGTTTAAGGTGTATAATCAGATGTTTTGATATATATACATACATATTTTAAAATAATTACCACAAAACGTTTAGTTAACATCCACCACCTCACATAGTTACAAAGTTTTTTTAATCTGTGGTGAGAACTTTTAAGATTTGCTTTCCTACTATTTTTAATATACAATACAGTATTGTTAACCATAGTAATCGTGATGTATATTACTTCCCCAGAACTTATTTATCTTATAACTGCAAGTCTATACTTGTTGATCACATTTACCCATTTCCCTCAACCCCTCCTACACACCTCTGGCAACCACCCATCTATTTTCCATTTCTTTGGGTTCAGTTTTTTTTACATATCACATATAAGTGATATCATATGTATTTTTGTTTCTTTGTGAGACTTATTTCACTTAAAATAAAACCCTCAAGTTTCATTTATGTTGTTACAAATGGCAGGATTTTCTTCTTTTTTATGGCTTCATTATAT
>NW_006773207.1:0-219 GCF_000442215.2 Lipotes vexillifer | reverse complement strand
CCTATCCCACCCCTCCAGACAGCCACAAAGAACCGAGCCGGTTTCCCTGTGCCACGCGGCTGCCTCCCACCGGCTATCTACCCCACGTTTGTTAGTATATATATGTCCATGTCTCTCCCTCGCCCTAACACACCTCACCCTTCCCCCTCCCCATAACCTCAAGGCTGTTCTCCAGTAGGTCTCTGTCTTTATTCCTGTTTTACCCCTAGGTTCTTCATA
>NW_006773205.1:139089-146602 GCF_000442215.2 Lipotes vexillifer | reverse complement strand
CAAAAAAAAAAAAAAAAAAAAATTATATAAATGTCTTAGATGACAAGACAAGAATGGGGAAGATCAGAAGATAGCAGACTCTGCAGGGGAAAGAGATGGCCTCTTGTTTTTTTCCAAAATTAATCAATAGTCCAAGAAAAAATTACTGGTAAGATCTGGGCCGTTAGGCCCATGTGGCCATTTAGGCTTAGCATGTAGAGACAAAGCCCTATGACTGAAATGTTTCTAACACCTCAGAGTTATCACTGACATTTATCTTAATATAACAATAAAGTACAGATATAATTTCTGTACAAATATAACGATGCAAGCAGAATTTCACCATGGGGAGAAGGGCAGGTAGGAGGAAATAGGGAGACAGAAGAAAGAGGTACAGGGTAAGTCAAAACATTGTGTCGTTTTTTACCCTAAGACAGTAGGTCCGAGGTGGGGCAATCAGCACACACTGTCAGGATGGAGAAGAACTCTCCTTACAACATGTTATGAGAAGACACTGAAGGCTACGGCTACAGTAGGTAGCTAGAGATTTCCCAGTGGTTTTTGACTGGGTTTTGCCAACTCACCCATTTTCTCACTTATCTTTCCTTTAAAATGATTAAATGTTTGATCTGTAGCTGGCAAATGCAGTCAAACGTTTGCTTTGGCCCATGGGGGCTGGGGGGCTGGGGAGTGAGAAACATTCACTTGATGGAGGAAAGAAAATACTCTGAAAAAGCTTTGAGATTTAATTAGCAAATGACCTCACTCAGCACAGTCATTTGTCGGAAGCTTCCTGAGCTGTCTGTCCCCCACCCCTTCGACATACATACTTTGTGTTATAGTGTTTTATGTTATCGAAAAGGCTTTTGTGTATAAATGTTTCTTTTCAAATACAAATAATTCTGACATGGTTACAGATGTTTAGTTTCTAATTAGCAGCAACTGTATACTAAAGAATGCCCCTCCTTTTGCTCCTGACCTTTTGCAAATGATGATTTCCCAAAGGAATCTGGCATCTATACCAGAGAAAGAATGGAAAGTGGGAAAAGTGCCAGAATTTTCTGCTTTCAGATACCATGTACTAGGGTACTTTCCAAATGCACACAATCAGTTTAAAAAGCAAAACAAAACCTCCCCTCAAAAAAGTAATGCAATTACAGAAAAAGAGAAGAAGCCTATTTTTAAAGTAATATTTAATTAAGTACCATTCATTCTAAAGCAATGACTAAATGTAATTTCAAACTCCTCTCTTATTGCAAATTGTTTAAGTGGAAGGATAGAGTCTAGTCAACACACGCACACGCACACACACACACACACAAAACTATCAAGCAAAAAAAAAAACCAAACTATTTCCAGGTTACTGTTTTGTCAGTCTTTGGGGACAGGGAGAGGGTCTCATGAGATTTAGCTTTTCTCCAGGTGTATGTGGCGTGTAGTGTGAGGGGATATAAACAAGTCTTTTCAGCCCTAAGTGTAATATATTTGAAGCTAAAATCTCTCTTTCCCAAAGATAGAGTCTTCTAGTTTAATTCTGCAAAGTCACCAAAATCAAGCAGAGATGTTATTCAGGGACACAGATCTGATGATTAAAAGGACAGATAATCAGAGCGCCTAGATTTTCATCCTGCTTTGGACACCAAGGTTTGTGACTTGGACAAGTTGCAGTAACCTCTGTGGATCTGTCGAGGTCACAGTGGTGGCAATAATCTATCCCCAGTGAGGTGGTGTCTATAAGAACGTTCCACGAAGGAAGGTACTTTGGAAATACAAAGTTTTCATAATGCATTATGCCTGTGTTAGTACAGGATCAGCATAGTCTAGGAATGGCAGGCCTCTCTGTGGCCCCAATGAGAGAATTAAGACTGTGGTTTGAATGCTGTACCATTTAAAAAAGAAAAGACAATAAATTGATAATATGATGGCAAGGAGGATTGGGGGTTTTTTGGCCTCCATTATAAAGTGATGAGGAGGACGCTGGAGCCCTCCTGAAAGAAGTGGCGGCAGCTTCTACTCTTTTAAGTGTCAATTTCCTCTGGAAAATAAAGCAAATGGATTTGGAATCTCAAAGGTCATTTCTTCTTTTACCATAGTTTGAAAAGCATTTCCTCTGTATCCCTAGCTGTGCTCTAGGCCTAAATACTAGATCGTTCACAGGATCTGCAAGACATACAGACACTGGTGTCCTTAAACCTGTAGCCCTCTCACTCCAATAAACCCTTTCCACGTAGTTTTAATCATATATTTATCAAATGCCTACTGTGTTCTTGGCACTGTGTAACATGAAAAATGACACATGTGTAATAGTAATACTTGCATCCTACACTTTACAGCCCTTGGAAGTTTATAAAATGCCCGCACATCTGTTATCTCTTGACTATACAGCATTCCTATAGGACGTGAGGGCATTATAAATGTCAGTTAACAGATGAAAAGTAAAATGCAGTTCAGAAAGGCTAAGTGGACCCTCCACGATGTGTAAGCAGCAGTGTCCAGGCCAGAACTACCGTCCATGGCTCCGCGCGGAGCTCATGAGTTATTCCAAGCTGTAGCTCACACCTGGATATCAGGGGAGCATAAAAATATCTCCCAGCTAATGAAAACATAAGCTTGAATTTATAAGTATGTGGAAAAATCTCTAAATTAGTAGGGTTTGTTTTCTTTTTAACATTTGTAGGACCGTGAAAACATTTCAGAATCTAACATAAACCACGGACTCTCTCACAAGAGCAGCAGATTTATGAACATACACATCTAATTTCCCATGCAATTTTAGGAGGTTCGTGATGCACATTCAAACCCCCTGGGGCTGTGTTTCCAGACCCAGGTCAAGAACCTCCAGTTGCTCCTTTGCACACAGTGTGACGGGCAGGTAAGCACTCTGCTTTAGAGATGTGGCAATGCAGAGCAGGATGCTGTCACAGGGAACCATCAGTTTAGAGTGGCAGCCAGCCAGACAACCTCATGATCACAAGGCCATAGTACCCATGGAGACATACAAGGGTGTGCAGGGCACAGAAAAGGGAACAGGAGAGAGAGTTGGAATCACTTTCTGGAGGAGATAAAGGACCTTCAAGTGACGGCGATATACACCTTTGGACTTCAGGAACCCTGACAGACCCTGGAAATTTTAGAATATAGTATTCTGAGCAGGGAAAGACCCCTCTTCTGAGATCATCTTTCACAGCGTGGTGGCTAAGCTTTTTTTCCAGGTGGTTCCCTCTTATATTTATCCTCAGAATCTGTTCCAGTGAAAGGTTTCACAGGTAAGTGGCTGGACATCACTCATACCTGTAGGTTAGGCATGGAGACACCCACTGAGTGCCTAGCAAAAGCATACACTGAGTTAGGAACCTGAGAGAAATGTCACTGCCCAGGCCACAGGGAATCTAGAGTCTAGTGGGAAATACAGGCCAATCAGCCAATGCTTTTCAGGAACATGAGAAGTAAATGTAGGCTGTTGTAGAACAACTGAGGTGGGGACACCCAGAGAGGAGGGTGGGTGGTCTGGGAGATCATGGTCCAGTTGTGACTAAGTGGGGTCAGGCAGAAGGAACATTTGAGTTTGGCAAGAAAGAGGTGCCCTCCCCTGTGCCTTTCCGTCCATGAACCCACACTGCCCCCCCAGGGCATGCAGTCAAAAGCAAGGGAATTGAGGTTTATTAAATGACTACTGTGTCCCAGGGCTGGCTATGTACTTCAGACACACTATTTTATTTACTTCACTAAATCCTCATTATAAGGTCTCCAGCATCCCTATTTTAAGATGAGGAAAGTGAGGTTTCCCGATATACTTTAGGTCATAAAATTAGCAAGTGGCAGATCCTGTATTCTGATTAGGGTTTGTCCACCTGCAAAATTTAGTGTAAGACTTTACAATGCAGTTGCCTCAAAATCCTCAGCCTTGAAAACGCCAAATATTTCCAAAGTAACCTGTTCAACCTAATCATCACATTGAGGTATGAATGATTTATGGAACCAACCAGTCCCTAATTGGTAAAACATGAAGCAGAACAATAAAGATGATGCTGATAGTAACTACCATTTACTAAGCATCTACAGAGGGCCAGACCTAGTGTTAAAAGCTTTGCATGTATTACATCATTTAATCCTCACAACAAGGCAGAATGGCTGAGAGAACATTATTAGGCAATGTGGGAGAGGCAGTTTTGAACCGAGGGGAATCTGTAAAGCCCGGCAGCCTGGAGTGAGCCCCCCATTCTATGAGAACCAGAGTGAGAGTCTTCAGAAAAGTCTCAGAATGACTTCAGGACCCAGCCAATGTCCCCTTCCACTCTCCTTCATTGACATGATGAATGCTCCCCCAGGCATCTTAGGAGCTGAGCTGAGTTTGAAGAAGCTATGTCTCACCTACCTCCAAGTCCCTCACTCAATTTACTCAAGAATGCCCGCCATTATGGTCTGTTTCTCATGCAGCACTGGCCAGCTGCTCTTGGGGAATAGTCATCTACTGACCATCTTAAAAGCTGAGACAACCCTACCTTGCAGGACATCTCTGAAGGCTAGGTAGGAAGGAGTAGGCTGAGGCTACAGGTTATACTATATATACATATATTAAAAACTTTCTATATATGTTTTGTCAAGCCAACTATTGCTTCATCCTTAGTGCCTTTGCACACTGCAGTTCACACCTGTTGGAATGAATGGCCTTTTCATCCTTGTACACTTGGGGAACTCTTCTTCATCCTCTGAATTCTGCTCAGGTATCACTTCTTTTAAAAAATCTTACTGCATTTCCTCTGGTCAGTCAATCCTTTTCTCTCCCGTGCCCTGTACAGCAAAATGAATCAGCTACACATATACATATATCCCCTCTTTTTCATATTCTTTTCCATTATGTTTATTACAGGATATTGAATATAGTTCCCCGTGCTATACAGTAGGACGCAAAATGAATCAGCTACACATATACATATATCCCCTCTTTTTCATATTCTTTTCCATTATGTTTATTACAGGATATTGAATATAGTTCCCCGTGCTATACAGTAGGACCTTGTTGTTTATCTATTTTATATATAGTAGTTTGTATCTGCTAATTCCAAACTCCTAATTTATCCCTCTGCGACCCCCTTACCCCTTTGGTAACCATAAGTTTGTTTTCTATTAGACCAAAATGATCTTGAGAACAGAAACGGGTCTTTACAGTTCTGAATAATATAGCACAAAAGACAGGAGTTAAGAACCTGTTCTGGAATCCAGCAAACCTAAGTTTAAGTCCAAGTCCTAAAGCTTACTAGTGGGTAACCTTGAACAGGTCAGTGAACCTTCTAAGTTTTTATCATCTGTAAAACAGGGAAAAGCAACTACCTCATAGGCTGTTGTGAAGCTTAAATGAGATAATGCATATAAAACACAACGCCTATAAGTTAATGACCAATAAATGGTAGCTATTATTGAACCTAGTAGGTGGAATAACTTTCAAACTGAAAAGCGTGATCTACATGTACAAACTCTCTAGGGTTCTCTATCTCAACAACTGGCTGAGGACACAGAGCCTTGCTGTATCCAACAGGCTTCAGTGCTCACAAAAAAAAATCCCTGCCCCTCCCCCTCCCCACCAAAGGAGCTGGAAAGGAGAGAAGGAAGATTGAGTTTGGGGCCAACTGACTTGTTTATGTGACGCCCGCTGACTTTATTCCTCAGGTCCAGGGCCCAGATTTTACTTTCTGTCAATTCTAATGCTGTTTCTAATGCCGTTTCACCAAAGGTTTCTTTTTCCTTTTTATCGTGTGTGGTTCCTGGTTTCAATGTTGCCTTCAGAAACATGTACACGTGTGGTACATGTTTATGCATAAAAGAAAGAAACCACTAAAAAAATAAGGCTGTACCAGTGAATTTGAAAAAACAGTTCAGCGTGTCCTGTCACTATGAAGTATGTTTTTGTTATGAGTGTTTTTCCTTAAGCCATTCTTACACATTCTCAGGTGAGTTCAGTGCGGCCACGGTTGCCAGATTCTCTACTTGTCCTTCCTCTACCGATCTGCAGTTCATCAAAGGACCTACCACCACCTGAACTACTTGTTCCTTTTCCTGCAACTCAAACCGCTAGCACTTAGAAGTTGCATTTACTGTAATCTTGCCCTCTGCACAGCTCATGGATTTCTTTATTCAAATATATTTCTTGGAAGGGTAATGGGTTCAGGGCTTTTGAAGTTTGATTTAAAAAAGAATCCTTGGTTTGGATAGCGAAGGAGAAATAAGAGCAGTAGACAGTAGCTAAGCTAAAAATCGTACATTTCCAGCCTTCACGGCAAAAATATACATATGTATCTGCAGGTAGCGTGTTTAGTTTAAATATCTACTGGCAGCTCAAAGCTGTAATTGCTCTTTACAAATTAACTCTAATCAACATGTTAAGACCTTTAAAAAAATATTTTTATGAAGAAATGCTGAAAATAATTAATAAGCCAAAACAGAATATCTGAGAATGGCAATGTGTAATCCCCTGGGACATCCCAACCAAAGTCTAAGCTGTAGAAGGTGCATCCTTTTAAGGTCACCTCCACTCTGCCTCTAAGTTACCAAGGTTTTCCGCAGGTCGACTAGCCACAGGCTGTTAATCCCAAAGGGGATTAACAGGGCAGCTGTCAGGAGTTGGGAATTGGCCTCCATCACTTTGACATCCCTCCACTTGTCCCTGTAAGAACTGGGCACAGCACTCGGCCACATATGTGGCAAGGACACAGGGTCTTGGATGCAATGGCAATGGCTAGTTGCATTCATACCATTCCTTTAGGTGTTAGGAAATAAAGCTAGGGAATTTTCCTACAGGGACAGGGGGGAAGGTATCCAGTGTGGTGCTTACTTTAAAGAGATCTTTGAATAATGCTCTTTAATTATTTAGAATTACAAACGTGTTTTAAATAAATGAAAGGATGCTTTCTGAATGCTAATCCCTGGTTACTTGCTGATATCAAATCACAGAGTTTTGAAAAAACATAAGAGTATGGAAATTATATTTCATCTGAAATTTCATTTCATGCTTTCATTATTTTGTGACTAGACAATAACAGATACAATTTGAAACTGAATTTTTCAGATTCCAACCAAATTGTCCAGACAGCTGGAAAGAAGGTTTTTTCCCTCTGGAGCACTGAAATGAAGTTATACCTTAATAATGATTCTTCCCTGACTCGGAAAAACATGGAAAAGACTTTACAGCAACAGAAATACAAAGACGTTGGAGGCCCTAGAGATTAAAAGGGAATCATTACTTTCAGTCTTTACCCAAAATAAAATGGAGTAATATAAAGTGGGAAAAAAAATCTAACATAAACGGTATAAAACTCTCCCACATAATGAAAATAACTACTAGACTTAGTTTGAAATTTTCGCATGATCTTCCCTCCCGGTCCATCTGTGGGTTTTCCTCTCTGACCTTGGATCAACAAGCCACATACTACTGGCCTCCTCACAGACAGCAGGAAAAGCGGTCTGGATCTGCCCTCAGGGCTCTTAAGCTGGGATAAACTGTGTGCAGGGCAGGAGCTGAGGGCTGCAACTTGTGCAG
>NW_006773205.1:127913-139079 GCF_000442215.2 Lipotes vexillifer | reverse complement strand
GGGAAAGAGCTGCACATTCCTCTCAATAGCAAAACCCTCCCATTGTTTCTGCCCCTGCTCCACTAAAGACCAAGAGACAAACACACACAGACAGCCACTGAGTCTTTAAGGGGGTTGATCGTAACACCTTGGCCTCTGCATGTCTTCTCCTTTCCCTGCAGGTAGTGGGTGGGTTGGAGAAAATGGTCCTGAGCCTGCTGAGTCTCCTTGTGGTGAAGGTCACTGCTCAAAGGCCAAGTTCTCTAAGTGACTTCATACAGTTGAAACGTACCCCATTAACCTTTAGGGCATGCGGTTCCATATTCACAGTGAGTGGGTTTCAGTTCATAAACCCAGGACTGGGTGGTTAATTTAAGAAACTACACAAAGGTATGGAGAAAATTTACTCTCTTCTTTTTAAGCTATGTATATTTAGGGGAAGGTTTGAAAAGGAATAATTTTGGTCCCGTTTTTAAGAGGTTTTTTTTTTTTTTCTGTTTGTTCTTTAGCTTTCAAATGTTCCAGAACCTGCGACAACTCTTTATCACCACATTAAATGCAAATTTCTCATTCTGGCATTCAAAGCACCCTAAACCTAGCCCAATACTGGGTGGACAAATCATAGGTGCTAAGTACGTCTTTCCTGGAACAACAGAACTTGACTTTTCAGGTGACTCTTTCTGAAAAGATATTAAAATCTTGTAAAATCTAAGCATCCTGTGAGTCAAGTGAGTGCTTAACATTTTTAAATAAACACTTTCAAATGTGAACAATTTTAGGAACTTCCCTTTTGACAAGAATCTGTTACATTTCTGAGAGATTCCAATACTCATGCTAAAACTCAAGAAGGGGAAAGGGAAAGGAAGGTGGGAACATTTACTGAGTGTCTGCCAGATGTCGGGCAATGTGCTAGGTACTTTCAGATATTTTATCTCACTTTCAATACTCACATAAACCCTCTGAAATAAGTATACACATATATACACATATGTCAGTTTTTGCTCTAGATGGTCTAGTGGGAACATGTATAGAATGATGAGTTACCAAATAAAATGTACCCACAATCAAATAAAGTGCACTGTGCCTATTTCTTTCTGTTGTGGTAATGGATGTACAATTTATCCCATTAATCCCAATGGTTAGAATTCATTTTTGCAGATCCCATACACAATGAACTGGTGGCCTAAATGTATTTCCTACTGCTCCAACTAGTGCTTAATAAAATAAAACCAAAAGCTTTATAATGCACTATCTTTAAGGAAGGCAAATTAGTCACCAGGAAATAGTCGTCCACGAACTTGTAGTCTTTGTAGCTCAGCCAGCAGCCAAAGGTTCCTGAGGAACTCTGTATTAGACTGGGACAGGCTCGCCAAGGGCTGTGGCAGTGTCCTCTGCTGTCCTCTAACAATACTGACCACCTCGGGTCAAATCATCTACAGTCTTTTGAAGTATAGTATTTATCTAGAGACAAGTTCAAAATGTCCAAGAATAAGAATCTTTAACATTTTTAAAGACAACAGACACAGGTCAGCACATTGGCAGGATCTTCATGGGCTTAGGAAAAAATAATACACATCGTTATCAGCTTTAAGTGACTATTTTGGTGGAGGGAAACCTACTGCTAAGCAGAAACTCCTACACAGTCCCTTTGATGCCTCTTTAGCCAGACTACTTCTAAAACATCCTCAAATTAAAATATTAGTATCTAAATGTGGCCATAGGCAAGTTACATAATATCCTTTCACATCCTCACCTGTAAAAGGAGATTAGAATAAGTGATCTTGAAAGTCCTCTTCAATAACAAAATCCTATAATTCAACGGACATTTAAACATTTCAGGCAGATAGCTATATTTTTATTTTAAAATATCTTTATGACCTCTCTTGACTTGCTCCATTGCTTAATCTCATAACAATACTGATGCCGATAATAGAACTTTTATGTTTAATACAAACCACACTCAATCCTTCTATAGTCGGGGGCCAATTTTCTCTAGTTTGAGCCTCTCCAGAGTTGGAGAACAAATGACCAGTGTTTTCTATACACAGGAAAACCCTTCACTGACTATAATGGAATGCTGTCATTAAATCACCCCTTACTCTTCCCTTCCGTGGGCTAAAACAGCCCCAACTCCTTTAATCAGGTAGAACCTCTTCTCTAGAATCCAGTTAATTATTTTGCCTCTACAGAGAGTTGAATGAATCTTCCCAGTACCATCAGCTAAAACAGTGATTTGTGCTACTGCTAGATGAGAGAAATTTGAGCATTTCTTTTAATTTGATTACTCTCCAAACATTGCAATTTATTTTTGCTAAAGTTAATTAATACTCCTGAATGACCCTCCTCAGGTTTCACAGCAACACTTCAAGCTAAAATCAGAAAGAATAAATTTTTTAAACCCATGAAGTACACGGAAAGTTTTGAAAAATTCCAAGAAATTGCATTTTTTTGGCCTGAAAAAATAGCACAAAAGAGCAAAGAATACTGAGATATTAGTAACAGACCCACCCCAGGGGAGATTCTTATCTCAAATAAAGACTGCAATTAGGTAGATTAAGTCATACATCAGCATCCCTACAGCATCCAAACAGACCACTGCCTTCAGGGAAAGTTTTACATCCTCCTTTGGTTGCCCCGGTGCCCACATTCGTGTCACAGTCAAAAAGTACTTCCTTAAGTATAATTACACTTTTCTTACTGCAACTTAATTTTGTTTTTGTGGTTCTACATGCCAGGGAAATAAATGAACTTATGCCTAAAAGAACAGTCTTTTGACTTGTGTCCGGAATATATTCTTAATAAGAAGAAAACAAATAACCCAACAAAAAATTGGGTCAAACTCTGAACCAAGACTTCAGCAAAGAAGATATATGGATGGCAAAGAAACACATGTAAAGATGCTCAATCTCCTTAGTCATTAGGGACGTTCAAATTGAAGCCACAGTGATATACTGCTACATACCCACTAGAAAGACTAAAATTAAAAAGACCAAGCACACCAAGTGTTGACTAGCATATGGAACCACTGGGACTCTCATCCTCTGCTGGTGGAAATGTAAAATGGTACAATCACTTTGGAAAATAATTTGTCAGTTTCTTAAATAGTTAAATGTACACCCTTTTCCACAACCCACCCATTCCACTCCTAGACGTTTATCCTAGAGAAACGAAAGGATATGTCCATACAAAAACTTGTACATGAATATTACTGGCACCTTTATTTGTAACAGTCAAAACTAGACACAGCACAAATGCCCATCAACAGGTAAGAGTGTAAGTAAATAGTGGTATATCTGTACAATGGGATACTATTCTGCAATAGAAAGGAACTACTGATATGCGTAATCACATGGATTAATCTCAAGATTATTACGCTGAGTGAAAAACTCAGGCAAAATAAAATACATAATGTTTGATTCCATTTATATGAATTCTAGAAAATGCAAATTAATCTATAGTGCTAGAACAGCTGTTGCCAGGTGATGGGGGCAGGGCTGTTGGAGAAGGTTATAAATGGGCACAAGGAAACTTTTGTGGGTGATAGATATGTTTACTATCTTGACACTGGGGGTGGTTTTATGGGTGTATAAACTTAGCAAATGGTACACCTTAAACATGTGCAGTTTACATCAATTACACCGCAATAATGCTGTTTTTTAAGAACAACATTTCACATATATTAGAAAAGTTAAGTTATACATCCTGTCTTGTTCTCCCTTCTCAACCTCCAATCGCATCTCCAAAACATCCCAAATCTTCTTTCCTCATATTAAACAAGCCCAGCTATTTCCTTTGAACTTTTATGACCAGAATGAACCTTTCCTTGTGCTTTCTTAAAGAATCAAATCAATAAACACTGAAATCCTAACAATCGCATAAGAATTGAAAAACAAACTTTTTCAGGACAGTGTTCCAAATCTTCCACATGCTCTTCTAGGACAGGCTCAGAGACAGAAAGTGACGTGACCAAGCTCACAAAAGAAGTGAATGGATAAGCCGGGATTCAAAGTCAGGTCTGTCTGACTCCAGAGCCTGTGGTAGCTGCAAAACCTAGCATGCCCCAACTATAAGACATTTTTACCACCACAGGGTGGAACGACAATAACAAATACTAAAAGAAATTCAATTTTATAACTCTTACCTATACTTGACAACTCACACCATTCAACCAAGCAATGCCAAATCTGTTGGGCCTGTTTTAATAAACTCTGCATTTAGTGGTAGAATTTTTCAAGTGGTTATTAAGGTAAAACAGATTTATCCAGCATCTCGAGTAGATTGAACCTGCTTCCTAATATCTTTTATTTTTGCTTATTTTCATAATTTGCTTATTCCATAGTGAACAGGTAATTTTCAACTCATCCCAGTTTGAATCATGCTGAATTCTGAACAAACAGAAACCAATTAGTGCACTATTATTTAACATAGCCCCAGTGAATGCACAATGGAGCCTGCTGTGCAAAGTTTGAAGATGAAACGAAACAGATTACACTCACACATACCCACACACCCTACCACTAATTAAAAAAATTCTAGTATTACAAGTATACAATTTCAGCTGTGGTATTATCTTTGTTCAGAAGCAAGGTACATTACTATATGGTTGAAGCCTTCCAGCATTTAATTAGGTTACTAATTATAAGGAGAATCACATTACCTTTAAGTCTTTCCTTGGGTTGTGACTAAGGCTTAATACACTAATTTCATGGTAACTCTATTTTAAGATGGGGAGCATGTCAATAAAGAATTCTGGTCACATCCTCCAATATGTCCATGTGACTGAAGGTTTTGGCTGTGATACAATCTGATACATTTACTAGGAGGAAAATCACTGCTAATTCCCACTGCCACAGGTAGTGGCCAAGAGATATTTTATATTGCATTTTAAGCATAAGTAACATTCAAGAGAATCTTCACAGAGGGCATATACATGAATATAAAAATAAATAAAATCATTAAGTGACATTCTTTATTCCCATTTAAATTCAATTAATAAATTTAGCATCAATTCAGTATCACATTACTGCCCAACTTCCTTCCTTGCCCATCAATAAAAAATGTCAGTGCAAATTGTATGAGTCATTCTTCAATCATGCCGAGGACATAACCTTTAACCTAAGATTAAAAATAAAGTGCTATGGGACTTCCCTTGTGGTCCAGTGGTTAAGACTCCATGCTCCCAATGCAGGGGGCCCAGGTTCGATCCCTGGTCAGGGAACTAGATCCCACATGCCGCAATTAAGACCCCGCACAGCCAAATAAATAAAAAAAAATTCTTTTTTCTGAAGTGCTATGTGTGAAATTCAATACTGTTTAACTTCTGGGTGCTAACATCTAATACAAACAACATTTCAAAGGAAAATGAAACAATCTGGATCACTTCCATTCATTTTTATGATTTCATTGGTAGATTTCTATGGCTTTGGCTTGGATCCTTGATAAATTGGAATGTGGAATCATTTAGTTTATAATCTGTATCACCAGTTCGTACACGGCACAGAAAAGTTCTCCCCTCCCTCACATACTTCAAAGTATTTCATTTATTATTCAAATGATGGTTCTGACAAAACCATTAGTCAAGAAGAAAGCAAAGAAATCTTATTTTTTAAAGTGGAAATTTTAAAGATGCAGTTTTCACAACAGACTGCTTTATCTACTCATTCTATTCTGGCAAATAGCATTTTTATGTATTTCTTATGTATTAGAAGGTCAGGGCATGTTTTTACTGATTTCACTCAAAGTGAGTGTTTATATTTTAAATTTACCTTAGCTTCTTCTTCCTAAATTCCTATAGGCTCTCGCCTTTTCTAAGGAAAACACTAAATTTAAAATTGAGAAAGGTATTTGCTGAAACCATGGTGAATGTTTCACAACTACCTTGAAATGATGGTAGGAATATGCATGCTCATGCTCGCTCTCTCTCTCTCTCTCTCTCTCTCTCTCACACACACACACACACACACACACACACACACACACACATACACACAGGAAAAAAGAAGTACCATTTAATCAGAGTTCTGAGTTTAGGGCTTTTGTGGTTAACAAGAAAAAAAGTTTCCTGATTTGCAGTAGACCTATTTTCATACTTTCTTTTTCTACACTGACATCACATTGCAGCTCTATCACGAGGTAGCATGTTTGCAAGGTATGAGAAGTTTCTTGGCTTAGCAGAAAAAAAAAAAAAAGCAACAGTCTAGTCCTCAAAAAGAACCCCCATGACCAGTGAGGCTGAAAAAGCTGGCTGAATCACTCGTCAAGGGTCAGTCTTATGGCAAAAATCAGTTGGGCTGAGAACAGAACCTAACAGGAAAACATAAGGTCAGACTTGAGTCTGATTTGATGAAGAAACATGTGCTTGGCCGCTCAAGGGCTGCAGATATACAGATGAAGTTAACTTCCAGACTACTACTAGTCATGGAGCATTTCAATGCCACTACTTGAGAATCAGAGCAATAGATGCTACTACTATTCCAGCCAAGAGACCCCATTCCCCTCCTCTGTTACATTTGTGGAAGGAGAGTGGCTATAGTGGTTTAGAATCAATCATTTTCAAGACATGGCTCTTTTCCAATCCCAGACTTGCCAATATGTCCCTATGAAGGCGGCAAAATTTGTCTCTTTGTCTTGTGTTCATTAAGGTTCTCTGTGCTTTCAGTCTCACAGTTCTTAAAAGGAAGCATGATACCTCACACGCAACAGTGATCAAGTTCAATATAAGGCAGATGATGTAGCCCAACCCTATGGTATTTCCAACTGTGTCCAAAGTACTTGGAGCTGCCAGAAAGCAAGTATCATTCATTCAGTCAGTCATTTATATTGTGGTAAAATATACATAACATAAAACTTACACTTTTTTCTTTTTTTTAAGGTAAGAAGTGGATTTATTTAGAGATACACATTCTTTGGACAGAATGTGGTCTGTCTCAAAAGGTGAGAACGGCCTTGGGAGAAACACACTCCAGAGTGTGGGCCAGCTCAGAAGGTGAGAGGCTCCAAAATAGGGGCCTCTCAAAACTTACACATTCTGAAGTGGCCTTTAGCTCATTCACCAAGCAGTGTTAAAGCATTTTAGACTCTGGCCTCAGTGTCTTGACATCCAGGTATTCACTGGTTAATACTCATGGCTTCACAGAGATAAATGTCATTCTATTTTCAGGTAACCTTTCGGATAAGTATACAAAATCAGAGTTCATTCAACACACTAGGGTTTGTATGCTGGAGGTGAGGCAAGAACCACCCAAACCAAGCATTTGGCCATTTCCTTCCAGGTGGAAGGCAGAAACTCTGATATTCTCTTCCTTGCCATTAAGCCTTTCAGAAAATAAGGAACCCACTATTCCCTGACCTTTGGGATTTTTACAAACATCAGCCTGCCGTCCAGAACACAGACAAGAAACTGTCCAGGGAAAACATGCCCCCAAATGAACAGGATATAAACAAAGCTGTAACTAGGTAATTAATGGTAGGGACTCGACTCCCCTCACTCTGCTTCTCTGATAACAATCTGGTATTTTATCAGCAGGTCTTTTATCTGGAAGGAGTCACTGTATTCTGCTGCCTGGAACTATTCTGGGAGGGGACAAAGACAAGCTTTCATCTTGGAACGGAAATGGAACCACATCTAGAAGGAGGAAGAGTCAAAGCTGTAAAAAGGCCTCCAAGTCTTTCCCTGCCAGCAGGGAGAGGTAAATGGAAAATAGGATGCCCCGTTTCATTAAATGCACGGGAGGAAATTCTGGTGGGGAAGAAGCCACTGCGGTCCCCATCCAGGCAACGTGCAATCAGTCTCTGTCCCAAATTCTACACCCTATCCCCACCGCTGTCAGCCTCATTCCATCTCTAATACCACACCCAACCAATGTCTCTTCCTGTCAAAATCAAAGAAACTTAAACTGTGGTTTAAATGACCCATATACCTTAAAATACTGTATCTCACCGTGGGATCTCCATTTTAGGAAGGATCAAAACAGTAAACTTAAAGAATGAAAGTCCAACTGTGAAACGTCTTCAGCTCAAAAGGGAAGAGGCATCTGAGAAAACTGGGTGGGTAAAAGGCACTGCTAAGACATCTCAAATCATTCCATACAGATTTCAAATACCCTGGGGGTGAAGCTGGGTTAAAATCTGGCCCTCTGAGTTATTACCGGTGTACATGTGAATTAGAAGAAGAACACGTTCCCTAACCCCCTCCAAACGCGGCCACACCACTCAGACCTCATAACATGCCATGGACTGGTTATGACTTGGGAAAAACAGGGCTTTGACTTCCCCCTCCTACTTAGAACCCAGGAATATTTATCCAAGGTTGAGCCAGGGTGGCTGGCCAGTTCCAAAACCCACAGCCTGGGGCTTATGAACAAGAGCACAGATTGCTCAGTGAGACCAGTGCCCTTCTTGTCAGGCTGTGGAGCAATCCTGTGAAGCTCCCTAGGCTTCAGATCCCAGGCCCTCATGACACTTCACAGTGGTGCAGACTAGGGGGAGGGCGCTAGGAAACCGCTCTACTGGCCAGTTTTCCATGGGGAATTCTATCAGGACATGGCATTCTAAAGCTGCTACTTTAGGGACGTGTTCAACCATGCAGCAGAATGCAAATCCCTCTCTAGTCTTTTCAAGTTTTTCCTAAGTCCTGTTTTCATTCTGGCTATGAATTAAATTCTGATATCTTAAATCATGTGGGAAAAAAAAGGGGTACGAAGAGATTGAATTATTAATTCAATTAATTATATGGCATTGAAGCTCAGCTAGAAAACAAGAATTACATTTCTTAAGTTTCTCTTCACTAGACTTCTGCAGGTTATAATTAGTATTAAAAGAATTTTACTTTTCATTTTATCCAAGCTGAAAAGAAGCTGAGCCTTAAATTCTGGTTTTACAGGAAAGAGAGATTCTTCTGGAAAAAAAGAAAAAAAAATGAATAAACAGTCAAGCAAAAAACAAACCCGCACTGCTCACCCATCACCCAAAAAGATAGCTTAAGTGACTCACTTTTCAGCATTTGAAAATATTTTCTACCCACTGCTTTGTAAATTATTTTCTTGTTGGTGTGACACATCCTTTAGTAACAATCCAGCTTTTCCTTGGCTACCTAGATATATTTCCATAGTTACTACCAAAACAGATGGCCTTTTCCTGTACGATTGCAATAATCAAAAAGGAGCAGGCTTATTTACACAGAAGCACCCTCAATACAAATAGACATTTTGTTAATGCTCTGGACACTGTAGAGACAAAACAGAAAATCTCATTCACGTGGGCCTGCCTAATTTTGATTTTGCAATTATTCAGACTGAGGCCGAGCTAATGTTTACCTTTGGGACTGAGAGTTTCATTTAAAATTGGGAGAAATGTGGCCATCTCTTGGGAACTGGTGGCCAGGACACAAATATCCCAGACCAGGAATTTTCCCTGACGGAAAACGAAACAAAACAAAACAGAACAAGACAACCCAGGGGGCACATCTCACACATCTCACTCTCAGTGTGCTCTCCAGCAGGTTTGGCTAGTAACCTTTGGTTGGTGAAGGAGGGAGGTGGGACTCTGCACATGAAAAATATAAAACTGAGGAACAAAGGGGGATTTCAACCCATCTCAGAGGCCTCGAGGTGTGGCTTATCAACTAATACGTTAACCAGATGCTACTGTTACCCACCCATTAAAAAGCAGTTCCCTAGATATATTACATATAATTTGGAGTAAGGAAACTTTCATTTCATAATATCCAGTAATTTGAACACTTCACTGATTCAGACTTGCCTTTTTAAGGTATCCTTTTAAAGTGTAGGATTACCACATAAGAAAATGTTGGCAATTTTTCAAAATTTCAACATATAGTGATATCCTTATGATTCTGTTTTCTAAGACAGTAAAAAGAGGATGATCAAGTAAGCTACTGTTTATGAAAGTACATTGTAAACTTCAACTTCTTTATATAAATGCTTGTTACTTTTTTTCTTTCAACAACCCTGAAGCTTTTCAAAATTATGTTAAGTTTCAACAGTAAAAACCTAAGATGGTAAAGTCAGATGGAAAATATATGTTCTAATAGTTTAAAAATTATGCCTAAGTAGTAGCCCACAAATAATCTCATTAAGATTTTATGCTTCTTAAGCCTCAAGACACATTTTTTCTTTGCTGAGACACTTATAACTGTGCAATGACCCACGATTTCCTATTACAAGGAAAATTTCTTTTGTAAGAAATCCTCAGTGTTTCTCAAGAACCTCAGAAATTCAGTTGAACCAGTCTTATTTAGCAACCCGTCACAACCACTTGGGCTTAACTGCAAGTTTTTCTTTCTTTTCTACTGATTTCAGATTAGAAGAAGAGACCACTGCTAGAGCAATGCCCAAGGGGGGCAGGGGAGAGATAGCTCAAGAAAGCAAAATAAGTCCAAGTGTTTGTTATTTAAAACCTCAGGTTAATTTTGGCATATTGAGAACTAGCTTGTCATGCCCCACAGATGGAGGATCGTAAACATGAGCAAAAGGGCGAATTGTAGTATTAAGCGCTAGCTAGCGTAGCTACGGGAGTGGCGAAGAGCACGGGTTCTGGGGCCAGATTGCCTGGTTCAAATCCTGGCCTCACCACTTCCTAGCAGTATGACCTAGGGCACATCTCTAAACTTCCCACTGCCCAGCTTTCCCTCTCTGGAGGATGGAGGATGGGAATGATGTTAGGGACCTCATAGTGTTGTCATGATGATTAAATGTACTAGTAGGCATTAAGTCCTAAAACAGTGTCTGGCCCATAGTAAATATCTGCTAATTATTATCACTTATCACTAATTATATGGAAAAAAATCAGAGCAAAGATGATAGGCACCAAGAAGCAACACAGCACAACGGATATCCCATTATGCCAAAAACCTTATCTATCTGATGCTCCACTGTATTTCCATCGTGCTGGACACACAGTCACGCCTACAGTAATTATCTGTTGAGTAAATGAATAAACGAATCAATCCCTGACTCCTTAACGAATCACTTTTTGACTGCGGACACATTCTGCTTACTCCTTCTGGACCCTGACTTTTCCATCTCCAAAGAAAGTTATCAACACCTGCCACTTACCACCTCAAAGTGATGATCATCAGTATAAGGGAAAAAGCAAATCATTTCAAACTTACTGAAGGTCAATGACTTTTTTTTTTTTTTTTTTTTTTTTTTTGCGTTTGCGGGGCCT
>NW_006773205.1:70675-127788 GCF_000442215.2 Lipotes vexillifer | reverse complement strand
CCCGCGTCTCCTGCATCGGCAGGCGGACTCTCAAGCACTGCGCCACCAGGGAAGCCCAAGGTCAATGACTTTTAAAACCAATGTTCCTGGGCTTCCCTGATGGCACAGTTGTTAAGAATCCGCCTGCCAATGCAGGGGACAAAGGTTCCAGCCCTGGTCCGGGAAGATCCCACATGCCGCAGAGCAAAGAAGCCCATGCGCCACAACTACTGAGCCTGTGCTCTAGAGCCCGCGAGCCACAACTACTGAGGCCCGCGTGCCTAAAGCTCCAGAGCCTGTGCTCTGCAACAGGAGAAGCCACCGCAATGAGAAGCCCCGCACTGCAACGAAGAGTAGCCCCCACTCACCACAACTAGAGAAAGCCCGCGCACAGCAATGAAGACCCAACACAGCCAAAAATAAATAAATAAAATAAATAAATTTATTTTAAAAATCCCCAAAACAAAAAACCCCAATGTTATTTTGTTATTGAGTACCTATGAACACAGTCAATAGTATTGAAAGGATCCTCTGTAACACCCTGAGTGCTGTTTCCTTTCAAAGAAGTCCTCTACTCCAGTTGGCCAGGGGGAATGTGCAGACATTGTGCTAGGCCCTAAGAGATGGCTGTTCAGACCTCAGTGTGCAGAGGCACTACCTGGGGGAAACTGCCGACTTTTAGATGTCTATGGGACATGCAGAAGGAGTTGTCCAACAGAAAGTTGAATCTACGATTCTGTACAAGTTCTAGATCTAGGACTGACTCATCAATGTATGTGAGTTGCCAGCCAGGTGAGGACTGTACATATAAGGTGAAAAAAGAAAAGAGTGGAGGGCAGGACAAAGAGGTGCACCAACACTTAGGAGGCAGCATGAGGAAGGGGCCCTGAAAGAGGAGGAAGAAGCAATGGCCAAACAAGGCCACAGAGGAAGAGCATCCTGAAGAAGCCAGTGTGCAAGAGTGTCAAATACCAGAGGAAGATTCAGAAAGATAAAGACTGGAAAGCATCCAGTGGCTTTTGTAATGAAGAGGTCACTACTATTTCACGTTTGTCAGTGAAGCTTCAGTGAAGTGGTGGAAGAAGCATCCAGGCTGCAGTGGTTTAAGGAAGGAATAAGAGGGGAGGAAATGGAGACTGTAAACACAGACAACCTTTTCCAAGAGTCTGGCTATAAAACAAAGGAGAGAGCTATGGTAGTAGGTAGAGTGGGTGTCTCCACGGAGACAGTCCATGCCTGATGGCTTCTATTTTCTCTTGCAAATAAGAGGTGATGAGAGTAGGGCCTTGGGTTACGGCAATGACACAAAGTAGGCCCTCAGCAAATACATTTAATGGATGGATGACCTAGTGACGAAGAGCACTCACAAAATAAAGGGAAAGACAAGAATAAATGGTGAAGAAGAGAGTAGCTGTCGCTGTGTGGAGAGGAGGCAAGACAGGCAGTCAAGAGTCTCAATGTTCAAGGTGAGTGAGGAAAATAAGGCCCAAAGGGAAAAAGTCGAAGGGTATGAGGGTGAATGATCTGGTGCAGCTGATGTGACTAATGCAGGTTGTTTTAACAAGAAGATGATAAATACACTGGTAAGGGTCAAGGCCCAGAGGAGAGGGAGGAAAAAAACTGTGCCGATCAGAGAAAGATAATCAAAACATGGTATGTCGTGCATTTTTCTTGTCTCATTTTAAGCCTACTGAAATTCTTCTTTACCTTCATACTCTCTTCCCTAATTCAGACTTTTCTGCCTAAAGAGAAAAACATACAGTTTTGATTCTAAAATGTTCCCTACCAGGTGGGAGAAGATGACTTCATATTAGCTGGCATTTGGGGCTTGGTACTCTCAAATCTTCAATTCAGCATTAAAAATGCCTGCTGAGGGCTTCCCTGGTGGCGCAGTGGTTGAGAGTCCGCCTGGCGATGCACGGGACATGGGTTCGTGCCCGGTCTGGGAGGATCCCACATGCCGCGGAGCGGCTGGGCCCATGAGCCATGGCCGCTGAGCCTGCGCGTCCGGAGCCTGTGCTCCGCAACGGGAGAGGCCACAAGAGTGAGAGGCCCGCGTAATGCAAAAAAAAAAAAGCCTGCTGAGCATCTTGGCTACATTTTTGAGAAAATAATTAAGTTTAAGGAAATAAAGGCTCCTTAAGGAAAAATATTATTAAAATATTTTAAAATTTAAATATTATTACATTTGTAATAATTTTCCCATTACTCTTCATTATTTCCATAAGACTTGGAAATGCAACACTTGGAGTAAATACTGTTCTTAATTAAAGTTTACCGAAGATTCACCATGGACCGTTTCTTCTGTTAAGTAGCAAACCATTTATTTTGTGAATTTCCTGGGTCATCCTTGATTCAAGTGGAAGCAAAGCTCTTTAGGATAACTTTCAAGTTATGAATCATAAAACTCTGTCACAATCTTCTGCTTGTTAGAGCCCACTGTCTGCAGAATGAACAGTATGACTTTCCTTTCTTAAGAGCTGCTAACCAACATGGGAGATTTCTTAAAGTCTTCAGGATGGTAAACTGAATTCCCATGTTCTTTTCCTGCCTCGCTACTAGGAAAAACCTCCTGAATTTCTCCAACCCACCAGTGCTCCTCCCCTTGTTTACAGGACCTTGGTCCTTAGTGTATCTGCCATATAATTAAGTGGTTCATATACAGTATGTCAGGTTCACAAGCATGGGTTTTATCTCACTAGCTAGATCATAAGTTCTTCAAGGATGAAAAACCTTTTTCCTTTACTTTGCATCTTATCCAAGACCTCATGCTAGCTAGGTATACAATGGATGTTTAACAACTACTTAGTTAATCTATTAACTGATTGGATTCTAAGTTTGAGAGTGAATGGCAGCAATAGGCCATGGATTATCATCATTGTCAGAAATTTCACCTAAGAACGAGGCTGTCTACAGATCACTTGTTCTAACATGACCTGAACTGGCCTACTGAAGTAAGAGATAACACTGCAGAAAAGCTGGTCCTTACAAGTTTTGTTTTTCTAGCTTGCTTTGTCAATGCATTCCATTAAGAGGTGAACTCCTCATTCCTTTTGCTCAAAAACATATTTAGAAAATGGTCTTAAAGAGATCTGGCACCAGAGATTAAGTTGGCCAGGCCCCTCTCTAGGAACTGAGAGATAAAAATTGGTGACAGATGTCAGAGTATCTTTTTATGCCAGAACTCTTTGCAAAAAAGCCACACGATGCAGAAAACATGATTTCATTCCACACACTGAACCTCAGGTACCCCTGGGTAGAATCTGGAAATTCAGAAGGCCGTAAGCAAAAAAGCCCTCCAAATAAAGCACTAGCTAGGCAGGGCCATGGTAAAAAGGAGACCAAGTAGATAGCTGCCCAAACTGTGATTTCACCAGCATTGGGAAACACCTTCCGATCTCTGCTTTTAGGTCCTCCCTTATGTAAGGCCTAAAATTCCATCACCTAGATTCCTCACTTTATTTCAAAATGTGTATCTGTGTAACACAACAAACAGCCCCAAGGAAGGTAATGACTAGGGTCATTTACACGTCTTTATGAAAGGAAGGAGTAGGCACAGGTTTGGCTTATAGGCAAAGAGGAAAACTGAGCACTCAAAAAAGCCCTGAGTGGAACTGAACATCTGCACCTTGACAATCTTGCTCAAGGCCTTGCCTGGTATCAAAGTCATATCACTAAAACCAGAGGTCAGGGTTTCTACACGTTAATGGAATGGCAGGTCCCTTTTTTTCACCCAACCATTGTTAGCAGATCAGAATAGTATAGTGAGACTCTTAACCTTTAATCCCATTCTCTAAGGCTCATGTAATTTACCAGTAACCACAGGACAGGTGGAGTTCTGAACCTCTAGGATGGCCAGGCAGGAGGAAGTGCTATAGTAACAGCACCAGGAAAGCCCTATTCTGAAGTATTTTTACTTGTAATGGGCTAGAACTGGCAACTCCTTTATTCTTTCTACAGGCATCTCTGTTTGAAGTTTGGACAACAAAGAGTTATCTATTCTAATCACTCTTCAGAAAAGCATCTCTGACTTTTCTCAAAGACTCAGATGTTCCTTGTACTTGTCAGAAAACAAATGTGGCTTAAGCCAACATCTGAAATGGAGAAAAGTATAGCAACCACCAAAAAACGATAATTAAATTAATAAGGAATGCTTTTCAGACATAACATCCCATAGGCCAAAAAAATGTTTTCAGAACTACAGAGAACAAAGTTATAGAAGTTACTTAGAAGCTAAATTTAAGTGGATTAACTGATGAAGGGTACCATGTAGGGGCAGACCACTGTGACCTGTGGGCCATGAGAAGTATGGCACCCCAACTGGCAGATGGAGGAACCCATGAATGACAGAGTATCTTTTTATGCCAGAACTCTTCGCAAAAAAGCTGCACGATGCAGAAAACATGATTTCATTCCACACACTGAACCTCAGGTACCCCTAAGGGGTACCTGAATAAAAATGTACAAATATGCATTACAGGTTTAGAGGCAGGTTTATCATTTCACTGCACATTTAGAATCTATAGCCAGGTTGTTCAGCTATTCTAAAATAAGACACCTCAAAAAGATGCCTTGACGGTCATCCAGCCCCACCTCAGACGCACTGCAGAAATCTAAAAAATATACACAACATGGGATCAGTTTTCCTTGATGACATTCAATGACCAGCAGCTCAGTATTATGGAAATCTGTTCGTTCTCTTGATGCAGAATGTTAACTCTCACAAAATTCTTCCTTATATTAAAATCTGAAATCTATCTCTTACTTTCCCATTGGGAGCATAAGAGAGAAATTATGTGCCTTCTGTCATATGGCTGCCTCTCAAATATGTAAAGACCATTACCATGTTGCCTCTAACTAGTCTTTTCCAGTCTAACTATTTCCAGATGTTTAGCTTCCTCCTCATCTTGGTCACCTTCTCTGGATAAATATTAGTTTATCAGTGACCCTCCTAAAATGGCAAGCCCACAGCATAATAACATAATAGCAGAATGATGTGGGTTTAGCCTGACCAGCAGAGTTCAGGGGGATTATAGCCTTCACTACCTAGAAGCAGCAACTGTGTCATAGTGCTTCCTCAGGGCTCACCAGGAAATCCCATTCCCCAAGATTTTTTCATAAAAACTGCTATGAAGCCGACAGCTCTCATTCTATATGTATGTAATTTTGACTTCTCTTTACAAAATCAGAACATGATAGATATCTCTATTAAATGTTATCTTGATAGTCTCAGCCCATCAATCCAGTCTTCCAAGGCTACTTTGAAATCATATTTTTCAATTATGGACTGTATTAGACATATCAAATAAAAAAGAGTAGAGAGAATAATATAACAGCCATTTGCCCCAAACCCAGCTTAAGAAGACATCACAAATAAAACAAGCTCCTAGTATATGCTTCCTTAATTTTATCCCCTCCTTCCCTGCTTCATAAAGGTAATGGCTACTAGCCTGAATTTGTGTCTGTCACTCCCATGCTTAAAGACTATTTTGAATGGGAGTCCATCACCAATTATATTTCTCTTATATGCAAACCTAATAAGCATGCAATCTAGTCTGTCTTCATTTTAAGTAAGTAATTCAAACGCTGAATAAAGCAGCATTGGCCTCATCTATCAGACTCGTAATCCCATCAAAACAATGAGGTGGCTCAGGCATGACTAATTCTTAGGGAATCCTTACTAGCTCTCAGCAAATAAAGTATGAAGCACTTGCAAGTAATACATTGAATGATCCAGTCTAAAACAATATCAACACAATTGTTTGGTCACTGATAAAAATATGCCTTTTCCTCTCTCTTTTGAAATCTTTCTGCAAGCTCCAAGGATAACATTCCCATGCCACACATCCCCCAAATTACTGACTTGGCTCTAGGCTAACTTGTACCTGAGGCTGTTAAGTTATCCGGGTCCAAGGATTTGCCTCTATCCACAAGAGACAGTGTTCTTTTTCTATCACCTCACCTACATCTGGTTTCAGGGCCTTCCTTCCAGTTTACTGGCAAAGACAAAGCTGAAGCAGGAGTTAAAAAAAGTCTGCCCTCTATCACCATTATACCATCAACCCCTTCCTCTCTCTAGAATTTTTCTTAACCAACCAACTAAGGGGCTTTTATCTGCTATTTTGTAGTCAGGATTATCCCCATTATATAGATTGACAGCCTGAAGCACTAAGGGGCCCCCCTTTTCGTGCCACATTAATCAGGAGGCTTTCCCCCACGTATTTTGGCTTGTTTATAATTCTATGACCTCCCTCCTCCCCTTATCAATTCAGGCTCCTCTCATTTGGCTCTAAAGCCTGCAGCATGGTAGCTGCAAGGTGGACCTCCAGATCCCTTGACTGGATAGCAGTCAGGGGAGAGGAGGTCAGAGTCCAGGAAGGTCTCAGGTGATAGGCTCATAAGGCCAGAGAGGACCCTGGGTAATGTCCAATACCTTAATTTGATAGAAAAGGAAACCCAGGGTGTGACCTTCAGAGAGGTGAAGTCAAAATAAAAGCAAATGTCAGAGCTCACATTAGAGCATAAGATTCCTCAAAGGGCAGGTTAAACAGAAAACCCAGCTGAGCCTCCTTTCTACATAATCAGTAACCAGTGGGATATGAAATATGGCTCCAATACTGTAAGACTAGGAGTCCCTTAAGTACTTCATAGATACACAGATCTGCTAAGACACAGTGTCTCATTTCAGTTAGTTTCATTTTTAGGTTAAAATTCAGCCTCTGTGCCCAAACCTGGGCTACGCAGAGAAAGGTACCAAAAATGAAAAACAAACCGAAAAAATCCATAGCTGCTTCTCTATGGAAAGAGATTTAAGATTTATTTGGAGGGAATGAGTATTGAGCATATAAATTACAATATGATACAGTAATGATGACTAGTAAGATAAGAGATTTAAATTAATGCTATAGCTATTCAGAGGGAGAGAGGATTAAGAGCTGGGGTGGAGAGAAAGGGAGGTGGGTATGCCTTCTTTCCCAGCAGTGTCTCAACAGCCCTCTGCCTGATTTCTTTCTCTATAAAGCAAATCCTGCCTTCTACTTATCGCGAGGATTCTGGGAAGACAGAACAGATAGAAATGTGCAACCTTGGAGGAAAGTTCCTGGTATTACAATCACAAATGAAGGTGGAAGCCAACTACTGTCTACTGCAAAAACTCCAACTCTACACGATGGCAAGTAAGATCTTTCAACTTCATAACCTGGGTAAGGAGTAAGGTGATAATTCTTGCATTATGCAACTTTCAAGGAAAAGAAAACAAGTCAATATTATTTTCCAATATCATAGGCTTAAAAGGCCTAAGTCTTAGTTTTTGTACCCCCTACCCCTCCCTTCTTCTTAAGACTGGTACAATCAAAAGGTTCCATGAAATATTTAAAAAATCATAAAATGCATATTTTCCAATTTTTGTTTTGATTGTTGACTAGATGTTTCAATATCGCAACTAAAACAGTTTCCATTGCATACATAGGTCGCTATGGGTGATTTCCACTGCCACGTGTTTAATTAAGATTGTATGGTTATTTGTACCTCAAAATTTTTCACAAAACAGAAAGGCAGATTTCACTGAAAATTTACCTAAAGTGAACAATGATTGAAATGATTTGGAGAAAAACATACCAAAAGTCATTTGCAATGAAAATAAGTCAAAAAGGGGGGAGGGTGGGGAGATCCTCTTAAAAGCATCCCAGAGTGAACAAAAGGCAGTAGAGGGATTTAATCTGACGCGGAGACCTCAGTTATCCGCAATAGAAGGCACTTTTTGCCTCACACACACAGGTACCACACTGGTCCAAGGAGGGTACAGAACCTTGCTCAAGCATCACAGCTAGTGAATAAGTGGCAGAGCTTAGAAAGAACCAAGTCTCTTGAGTCCAGGGCCTTTGTTCTCTTCAGGATTGCCGAGGTTTGAGGTATTTTTGGTTTCCTACAGCTCGTCAATTCAAACTTGAAGCTTGCTTGTGAAAGGGAATTCCAAGGTGTGTGTCCAGAGATATTCTGGTCTCTAGAAAGCCCCGGACACGTGGGCACTAGTGAACCGTAATCAGGGAGCTAGTGTCAGGGTCCCTTTTAAAGCATGTGTCACTCTGCTCTGTGGTGTCTGAACTGAAGGGGGTGAATAGCCTTAAATTGAAGGCATCATCTCTGCATGGAAGAGGGCTGTGTATCTGGATCCAGCACAGCATTAGGCACATAAAATATACTCGATTTGAAAAAAACCTTGTAAACAAAACTCTGGGATTAACATGATCATTTCTGTTCCAAGATGATGCAACAAATCATAGCTGTGCACACACATAACTGTGGAAGATCCACATCAGAAGCTTCTAAGATTTAAGTTAACAAAGAAAGGCAACAGAGATATAAGCTTGGATTCCCAAATGTGGAATAAGGGACAAAGGTACAAATAATACTTCCTAACACCTCACAGAGAGGAAGGAAATGGCAGGTAAGTATATGTAAATCAAAGGGAAATAAAAAGCTGTCATCAGGGCTTTTATTTTTTTTTATTTTTATTTTTATTTTATCATTATTTTTTTTTGCGGTACGCGGGCCTCTCACTGTTGTGGCCTCTCCCATTGTGGAGCACAGGCTCACAGGCCCAGCTGCTCCGCGGCATGTGGGATCTTCCCGGACCGGGGCACGAACCTGTGTCCCTTGCATCGGCAAGCAGACTCTCAACCACTGCACCACCAGGGAAGCCCTCATCAGGGCTTTTAAATCTTCTCATTGTACAATTGATTCACTTTAGCACAGTCAGAGCAACCTCTGTGCTACTCCCACTAGCTGAAAAATTTTGCTTTAGCTAAACTCAGAGTATCCAAGAGCCTGTCTTCCAAGTACGTAAATTAATACTAGCAATGCCACAAAAATAAAACACTGCCCATCCACTTGTGCATACATCCGTCTTTTCAGCCATTATCCGAGGTCAAGAGAGCCTAATCTTTACCATGATTAGAACCACAAACACTGCCTGGATTGGCAGGTTTTTATGATCAATCTTTCACTTTCTTCATGAATAATTTTCTCAGAAGTATTTTAAATCTAATGGGTATAGTTTTACCAAATTCACTATTTTAAAAAAATCTTTTATATAGTTCATCTCTCTGGTGTGACTGTGAACATTTTAGGGTAGCACATGGTTGTCCTGGCAGTAGGTTGATGAAACCCAAAACTGGGTTTTCTAACTCTAAATCTAGGATCTTTGTACTTTCTTTTCAAGAAAGAAAAGCCAGGCTTCTTCTATCCCAGGCCACAGACTGGCCCCAATTACCCCAAGCAATGATCCCACAGATGTAAGCCTGAGAGAAAGCCTGCACCCAATCAAGCCACTGCCACCACTGGAAAAGCAAGGTCAGGAGCAGACCCCACTGCAAGTGGGGCATGACTTCTACATCGTGAAAATAGCCTGCACTTGGATCCACTGCCTAGATACAGGCTCCTAATCGCTCCTAGTTGCATAAATTTCAGGGCCTTTGGGGCTACTCAGTGTAGTCAAAACCCTTAACTACACAAAAGGGAGTTGGATATTTTAGTGTAATAGAAAGAGGATACCCAACACTCTTGACAAGCCCTACAGTCTTGGGTTCATATTCCAACTCTATAACTGAGTCGCTTTCTGAACCTCAGTTTCCTCAACAGGTAAAGAGAGGTGTAACACCTCCTCTCATTGTCATTGTTAAGCAAAACGCCCAGTTCAGTGCCTGGCAAACAGTGGAGACTCAACAAGGTTGGTCTACTTCCTACTGAATTCTCTGCTCAGAATATTTTCTTGCTTGTTCTCTGAATTCCTGGGTCAAAAGCTACTTCTAATAAACCTCCCGGACAGCCTAACCAAGTTCCAAGTATGATCCTACTACTGTATAGTTTTATTAAAATCATCTCTCTGTACGTGTGTGGTTCTGATAATGTTTGATATCTCAAATTTAATCTTGCTACTCAATGTGTGATCTGCAGACCAGCAGCCTCAGCATTACCTAGAAGTCTGTGTGAAATGCAGAACCTCAGGCCCCACCCCAGACCTAATGAATCAGAATTTATGAGACCCCCCAAGTGATATGTTTACATCTTAAAGTTTGAGAAACACTGCCTATGACATACTCGGACATTCAATAAACCAGAGCCTACAGACACTCTAAGGAATCCGCTATGGCACTTTTGCTGCTGGTGGCGCTCTATGAATCTTTATTTAAGTAGAAAGCAACCAATGATTAAGGCATTTTCACTGGAAGGACAGGAGAACTGTACATTTCTTTCTTTGTGTTTCTGAGTTAAGAAAAAGAAGATGCACTAAGTACATTAGCCTTAAGGCAATATTTAAATCTCCTATGTTCACGCGATCTCTGTATATGTAATAAGTGCTCTGAGTATAATTAGTAATATGAGCTTTCTGATTATGTGTAAACTAATAAATAACAGGAAGGATACTTTCAACGTAGTAACTTCTGGTTTCTAGGATGTAACACATATCAGATTGATTAGAAATAAGCTTCCACAGGGCTTCCCTGGTGGCGCAGTGGTTGAGAGTCCGCCTGCCGATGCAGGGGACGCGGGTTCGTGCCCCAGTCTGGGAGGATCCCACATGCCGTGGAGCGGCTGGGGCCATGAGCCATGGCCGCTGAGCCTGCGCGCCCGGAGCCTGTGCTCCGCAACAGGAGAGGCCACAACAGTGAGAGGCCTGCGTACCCCCCCCAACCAAAAAAAAAAGAAAAAAGAAATAAGCTTCCACAAATTGGATGTTCTCAACACAGGACGATAAAGTTCTAAAGCGTGTCTTTGTTTCTAATGTACACTGTGATTCTGTATATGTGCCTCCCCCAGCCATCAACTTTCTCAATTATTTTTTAGTTCTTTCCAGTTATATGTGAAAGTACAATTTTTAAATGCTCCTGAAAGTTAAATTTATGACCCAAATTCCTAAAATGAATCACCAAATGCTGGATACGGGAGGCTGGTAACTCTGTGTATCAGGAAACAAAAACCAATCTGAGTGAGTCATCTCTGTGATCACAGATAACACAGCCACAGCCAGGGCTTGGCGCAAACAAATGGCTACAGCAATCACACACCAGAATCTTGTGTTTAATGGTTTCTCACATTAAAATGCATCAGTCAGCTCTGTGAAACCAGGAAGTGGAACCCAGGACACCACATAAATAACAAGTACACTCTCTTGAGTTGGTTATATTTTATCCTTCTGCTGTATTTCAATTTTTGGTAGATACATAAAAATGAAGGTACTATTTTGTCAAGAGGTAAGCAGAAAGGTAAAAGCTAACTAATATCACAGGTTTTCTGAAATATTTCATAAGAAAATTTCAATATTTTTTGGAGGCCTGTTTATTGAGGCCTTTGATCCAAAATGAAAAAGGTGATCAGAAGCTGGCGAATGCCTCAAAAAAATGTAACAAGAGGAAGTGGTAATAGGCTGTAGAAGCAGAAAAGCCTGTTATCATTTGATTCCATGTGTAATCTTTATGCATGGCTTTTTCTCAGGTCCTCCAAGCTTGAAAGGGAAGATGAGTGGGAAGTGAACTCGTGCTACACAGCATTGCCATCTAGATGTTGCCCCTTGCAACCACCAGCAAACTCCTCCAGAGTGAAGGGCCAGGTGTCCTCTTGAACCCCTGGACAGGGGATATATGCCAGAACTGAGCCTGCCCCATGCTGGCCAGGCTCAACACAGGGATAATGCAAACACCCAGGCTATGTTTATCAAAAGGGGGTATCTCCTATCAACACCACACACCCATTAGCAGGCAGGACTCCCAGAAAACACTACTTAAACAGTAGACATGAGCTCCTAAACCCACCATGTGAAACACTGGAGACCAGTTGGGGGCAATGGCAATAATCCCAGGCCCCTGCCTTCACAAGAACCCTCCCAGAGTAAAAAAAAAAAAAAAAAGAAAAGAAAAAAAGAAAAATCTATAATTTTTGAAATAGGAACAGGATTAAATAGCCCCATAAAGCCCCCATGCCCACTCCCATTATTTCCATGAGGCATACACTACCTCATAATGAAGGGAATAAAAGGTGCCATGCTGAGAGCAGAACAGGTGCCATCCATCGGGGAAGGGTAGAGCCTCCCCAACACCAAAAGTAAGAGAAACATGCTGGGATGATGGTTTAGTTCTCCTGTATCACTGAAAAAAAAAAATTATTGTACATAAAAGGTTTAAAACTTTAGGCAAGGCACTATCTTCAAACGTTTTTCTCATTAAATAATTATGTATTGATACATAAAGTGAGACTCTATGATCAGCAATAATTTTCCTTTTTGCGTTTTTTCCTCCATTCACTTCATATTTTCTTAGTGTGTAAATGAGGAAGAACTACTGGCAAAGCCGTGGATTGGGCTTTTGCACAGGATTCTCTTCTCAAAGCATATTATTTGATAATTCGAGTCTGCTGTTTTGATTTCAGCTGTTCAGACAGTAGAGAGGTGTTTATTCCAGAGTATGAAATGTGAAACTTTTAACATCCAAATGTACTTAAGAAAGCGTGAACAGTCACTTACTAGGGCCAGAAAAGCCTGTCTGCACAAATTACTAATGTGAGGAAATGGATCATAAACAGAAGTGAAATTCACTGATGCGATTTTATTTTCTCATTACAGACAACTGGTATAAATCCATGCCAAGTGCAAAAACTGCTAAAAGAATAAAATGGTCCATGCTCTAAGATGTCCATTCTAAAAATTATACTACCAGCCACAGAATGTGATTGAAAAGACAATGGTGAACTTTTTTATCTGCTCTGATCAGACTGGAAGCCCTCTTAATAGCATTATTTTGTGTTTCCAGGGTCACTGGCCATCTTCACTCAAGTAGAATAGTACCATTTCTGATCACAAGTGACCAGATTAGTCAGCTGCAACAGGCCAGTGATTAAAAAAAATGACAGGTGTGTGTTAAAGCAAACTCAATATGTAAACACACAGATTTTGAATATAAGAGGAAGAAAATGATTCTTAGAAGAAATCACCATGTGCTTCTAAAAAGCTAACTCCTATAAAACACTAAAAACTTTAAAAAATAGGATTTTTTAAATGTAAAATATAATATAAAACCCGGATTTTATACAACCTTTCTGGTACATATCTACTACAGAGTGTCAGGCAACATGATGTATTTAATAAAGAAGCACTTAAAAAAAATCCATCTATGTTTACAAGGAAGGAGCTGATTAAAAATTGCTGCCTGGAGGGAAAAATCTTGAAGTAATTCACATCCTTGATTTCACTTTGCCCCACCCTATTCTCTTCTTACCTGTCCACGGTATTGGCTACAGTTTCCAACTGTTTGAGAAGAAAGGGATAGAGTTCGGGGAAACGAGAGAAAAATTCACTTCCTGTCATTCTGTGGAGAGAGAAAAAGAGATAAATTACTATCATTTATTCCTTCTGATTTGATAATAAAGCCTTTTAATTTATTTTCTAAAGAATGACAACGAAGATCATTTGTTTGAAGATTTAATGAAATAAAGTTAAGAACAAAACTCACATCTGAAGAATTTAACAATCAATACAAACAACAGATTTAATTTGGATTTTGGAAATGCTCTTAACGCATGGAATTTTATCTCAAAATTTAAGATTACATACATTTACAAGTATTTAATATTAACTTCTGACAGGGAAGAAATATGCAATTTGTGAAAATACCAAGTTTCCACAATTGAGTTGGACTCTGAGTATAGTCAGCACCTGGTGGACTGAGACTGACTCAGCTTCAGTATTAAGGGCAAATGTAAAACGAGGTTTCTCGAAGTCGGCATCAATGGCAGCTTGGATGAGCTCCTCTTTGTTGTGGAGGCTGTCCTGTGCATTGTGGAGGGTTTAGCAGCCTCCACAGCTTCTACCCACTAGATGCCAGTAGCTCAGCACCTCCTCCTCCCACCAGCTGACAACCCAAAATATCTCTGGACATTGCCAAATATACCCTGAGAGGGAAAAAAAAGCTTCCTAGCTGAGACCCACTGGTCTGGAGCATGGTTATCAGAAGACATGGCATGTGAAGTTCTGGAGCGCCAATCTGAGAGGGCTACCTTTTCCCTCTTTATAAATACTGCCCCCTGAACTCTGACAAGATTCTGAAAATAGGTCCTCCAACTGTACAACCGACAAAAAAGCTCAAGCTAAACATAGCGTTTGGTGTTAAGTACTGTCTCCAAAACTATTAAAGAATTACTCTGAAGGGGTAACATAAATATTCCCCAACTTGTCCTTCTTAGCAACTCTAGATGCATGCTCCTATTAATGAAGACCCAAAATATCACTGTTTAAAAATTGGGGTATAAAAAAAATTGGGGTGTATTTCACACACAGTGAAATGCTCAAACCTTAAGTGTACCATTCGATCAATTTTCACAAATGCATACACTCATGTAATCCAACCCTATGAAGCCTCAGTAATTTTCCATCATCCCAGAAAGTTCCCTTGTGCCCCTTTCCCAGTCAATTCTGAATCCCCAAAGCAACCATGATTTGATTTCTATCACCACAATTTGGTTTTGTCTATCCCAGAATTTCATATAAATGTAATAATGCATTACATAACCTTTTGTGTCTGGCTTTTTTCACTCAGCATAAAGCTTATGAGATTCATTCATGTTATTCAACATATCAATAGTTTGATTCTTTTTGAATATACAAGGTTGTTCATCCATTCTTCTCTTGACAGACAGGGACGGTTTCTATTTGTTGGCTTTCATGAATAAAGCTGCTACGAACATTCTTACACAAGGTTTTTTGTGGACATATGTTTTAATTCTTCTTAGAAAACTGACTGTTTTCCAAAATAGTTATAGCATTTTACACTCCAACAACAAATAAGCATTCTAGTGGCTCTCTATCCCTTCCAACATTTGCTGTTGTCTTTTT
Organism: Lipotes vexillifer; assembly: GCF_000442215.2. Lineage (NCBI taxonomy): Eukaryota > Metazoa > Chordata > Mammalia > Artiodactyla > Lipotidae > Lipotes > Lipotes vexillifer. Next base: position 112,928 of record NW_006773205.1, on the reverse strand, counting down.
TTCCATTTTAGCCATCCTTGTGGGTATGTAGTGGTATTTCCCCATTATTTTGGAGAGAAGTGATTACTTTTGTTTGTTGCATACTTTTTAAACCTTATCACATGTTATAAATTTTCTTTTATACCTATTTCATATTCAGTAAGACCAAATTTTTTAAAAAGTCCTTACTCTATCCCTTACTTTATCCCTTATTCTATCCTTAATTTATCCTCAATAAATAAGTTACAGATTTACTGAACATTTACTGGACATTTTATGTTAAATAAGCTCATTTCCTTTTTGTACTTATTAGATATTTTTATGGAAAAAATTAATAAATATTATAAGAAACACACTAGACTGCCTAGATGCCTCTCCTCATAGAAAACTATGCAAAAGTACCTTAGCTTTCTCTTTTAAAAAATTCAGTGCATTAAGTACTTACTTTTCGTTTGATTTTTTTCCCCCAACAAATATGCATATTACATATACTGCTGTGCACCTTGATTTTTTTTCATCTAAACTATATCTACAAAGTCATTCAATATCAGGCACCCTGAACTATTTCTTTCCATTTAATGGCTGCAGAGTAAACCACATTATGGTTGAGTGTAACTGATTTAATCCCTAATGGTTAGGGCTTTGGGTTGTTACCAGTCTCTTGCCATTACAAAGGATAACATGTATAAATTTCATCGTTAATAAATTGCAAACCTGGGCTTTGCAAGGTCAATGTTTTATTGAGGGGGAAGACAAAACAATTCCACTACAGCCTATGTTACATTCCTTACCACCTCCAAGCAAAACTGGTCAAGAATATCAGCTTCCATTTTTAGTAGAGTCACTTAAAAATAAAACTGTAAGAGTTCAGTACTGGGATCCCTGAGTACATTTGCTCATACAGAACATCTCCATCTACACAACAAAGCCTGGTGGATTATCTCTTCTCAAGGAATCAGTCACTAATTTCCAGGGGAGTAAGTCATCCTTAATGGCCTGATATCTCTTGGTGGAATAAGAAAGACAAGCATTCTCACTTAAGTAGACCATATGGTTGTTCTCACCATCATCTAGAAATTGCCTTGATAAATAACTGGCTCTGCTGACCATGATAATGCCAGAGAAAAGGGCTGAGGAGCTACTATTCTAAAATTAAAGCCTTTATTTTTTTTGGCTGCACCGTGCAGCTTGCAGGATCTTAGCTCCCCAACCAGGGATTGAACCCAGGACTTCATGAAAAGAAAGCAGAAAACATAGGATGACATACGATTTTTTAGAAATCTGAATGCCAGACTAGATAGATTCACCTGTCTTACAGGCACTGAAAGTATCTGAATAGGAGAGAGAGGTGACAAGAGCAGACAGACTAGAGAGAGTAGAAGCATGGTGACCCCGTGGACATTCACTAAATGTGTACCTTTTCACCTCAACTACAGCATTAATATCTATAGGCATCTATACTTTCCTGCATCTCTCTTGATACACAGCACAATACTATGTACATGCTGGTTGACTGGTAAATATTTTGGCAATGAATGAATAAGTAATATTAGCCACAGAGGAAAAAAAAATTCTAATATAGTTGACCTCAAACCTATGCCTTATGCATTTTTTCTTCTCTCAGTGACTGGTACCCACCCAACTGACACTTAATTACTCACCCAAATTGCCAAGCCCGAAACTCCCAGTGCACCCAGTCAATGGGCAAATCTTGCTACTTCTACCTCCAGGGTATCTGTTGAGTCTATTTCCCACCATCCCTACTATGTACAAGTCTGACCACCATTATTTCTTGCCTAGATGCTATGTCAGCCTCTCACTAGATCTCTTTGCCTCACATCTTCCCCCTCTGTAACTCTCTGTTGTGATAAGAATTCTCTCTTTAAAATACAAAGCTAATCATGCGACATTAGGAGATTAATGGCTCCCTGCTGCTTTTTGGGCAGTCTAAACTCTTTAGCCTGATTTTCAAAGTTCTGCTTAATCTGACTCACTTGTCCAGCTATCTCTTGCCTCTCCACCTTCAAACCCAGCCATGCAGAGTTTCTTTTGGTTCTATCAACATTACATGCTCTTTCTAGTCTCCAGATGTTGACAAATATACTTTCTGCTAGGAACACTTCTGCCCTCGCCCACCCCAGACTAACTCCAAATAATCCTTCAATTTGAGGCTTAGGCCAGCTTCTTCCAGGACACCTTCCCTGATGGCGCAAATGTGGGTTAGGTGCCTGACATTGGTCTTACACTATAATCTACAACCTCCCCATATATAGCAGTTCATACACAGAACTTCCAATTTCTCCCACTGATTACACGTTCTGCACAGGCAGAGACTAACTATATCTATCTTATTTCTCCATATTATCTCAGGTACTAAGTATGACGCTCAGTTCACAGCTGGTGCTTAATAAACAGTTGCTGAGTGAATGAAGCTAGATGAGAGAGTCCTTGACAAAGTCAAGGAGAAAAGGAATTATGACTAAGATGGTAACAAATTAATAATTTCTTAAAGTGCATCCTTAGCTATATCTAAGAACATTCAGAATCATCATCTGAATTAATAAATTGAGTATATTGCCAGGGCTCGAAATGTTCTTAAACACAAATACACAAAGCTCATCTCCCTGGTTTGCAAACTATTTGATTCTAGCTCCCCCAAATAAGCCAACAGGCTGATATGTTACCTCCCCAGATATAGCAAGCCCTGGGGGTAAATTCACCAGTGACAGGCATTTCAAACCTGTTTATCTATGTGGCCAAAAACTAGCCCAGCAACTTTACAGGAAACAAGAGAAATGATAAAAAGGAAAAACTGAACCTCTGTAAGTTCAAGCTCCTAGGAAGACAAAGGAGACCAGCAAAAACTCTGAATGGGATAAAACAGACAGACACAGGAGAAAACAAACAAGCCAGGATAAAGAGTGAGAATAAGCAGCTTCAACCTTGCAACTGTCATACTACACAAAAGGTGAGTTATTCCCTATCCCACCAGGTAAGAATTATGCAGACACAACCGATGAGAGGCTCTTGGGGGAAACACAGAAGCTGCCTGAAGAAATCCACTTGCCTTGCACCAAGAATAAGGTGTCAGGAGCACAGAGTGGCTGTGATCTCCACCAAGGTGCTCCTCGGTCTGCCATGTTCAGTGCTGGACTCCCCCAGAGCCCAGCTGGGGCTGAGAACAGAGTAGGCTGGCAAGAGAGGTTTACTGAATGAAAGAAGATGCTTGCCTGGCACCATTTTGTTTTATTTCAAAAAGCGATTTTAAATGAATTCTAGCACTTCTTATTTATCGAGAAAAAATTAGATAATAAAGAACACTGCAAAGAAAAACCTAAAATTCACCACACACACACACTACCCAAAGATAGCTACCAGTCTGTTCTGAGGTCTGTCTATACCTTTCTCCTCCTTACATACTGCTCAATAATCTGTTTTTTACACTTCACAATATATCAAGGACACTGTTCCATTATCAATCTGAACCCATTTTAAGGTAGTAGCCTCTGTGTGGTATGCTCTCTGTGCCTCTCCTATGCTTGAACATAGGTTTGGGGCACTAATCCAGACACCATCCAGAACAACTCATCCCGTCTTGGCTAAGCTGTGTGGGGAGAGCAGCCCTAATCCAGCCACATTCAGCGCTGCCCTTTTGTCTGCACATTCCACATCTAACCTTGGTAATGCCAAGAGAGCCTAGTTTTCGAGAGCATCTGAGCTTTGGTCATTTTGGTAGTCTGTGAATCCACCCTGCCATCTAACAGCCTAGAGGAACCTTCAATTGAATCAAGCTTCTATTTCTCTTAGAGAGCTGTATCCTAAGATCGGCCACACATATGAAAAGTTGAAATGCCAGAAGCACGTGCTTCTGAGTTTCACAAAAGTATCAAGATGAAAACTATCATGCAAAGAAAAGAAGCACTTGGGGAAACGTGTTAAAAGTAAAAATAAGGTATATCCACCCCCAATTCCTACATACCTACATTTTCAATCATCTTAGGAACAGGGATCAACAGAGTAATAATGTACAAAGGTATAAAAAGAGAAAGCTAGCAAGGGCAAGCAAAAACATGCAGGAGTAAGGAAGTACATAGTAAATAGCAGCAAAGGCAGAGTTTGTGCCTGGTTTTTTTAAAAAAAAAACAGGACTTAATTCACAGGCCATGGAGAAAACACCATAAAACTGGTCATTAGATGGAAACAAATGATGAAGGCACAAGCCTGGAGGTTTTCAGTCTGTATTTGAAATGGGAACCCAATAAACTATTAAAACCTAGCTACTCCCCAGATTCTGGCCTATAAAACCACCCCAGGGGAGAGAAATCAGCTAAGGGTCTATGTCTCCTTGCCACGGTGATTGCTGATAAAAACAGCAAGCTCATCTTAAGAAAAACAGTGCTCCCAAATGCAAACAAAGCTACAAAGCACACACAAACACATTTCAAAGGATGATCAAATGCAAACTCATAAAATAGAAACAACTAATAAAAAAGAAATCTGGATTTGGACTCCCACCAGGAGAACCATGTCTGACTCCATTTCTAGAATCCTCTCTCTACCTCTGACTGGGGCTGACACCAGAATTTCTCCCTAGAGTACTAATAATTAAGCAAGAATAAGTGACTGGATAAAAGGGATGTCAGGGATACCCAAGAAGCACTTGTAATCACTGTGATGGGTCCACCAGGAAGTCCTGCTATTAAATTTCAGGCAAATGGTATAGGAAGTTAAAGGAAAGGCATCTTTTTCAGGGCCTCCGTTCTAAGGGTACTGACTCTGACCAGGTCTCCTGCCAGTCTCATCTCCCTTCTTAACCTCTGTAGATAGCCATGAAATTCTTGGCCACATCGCATATTTTTCTAATCCTTCCCTTCAGGAACTGCTTTTCAGGTGGAGAATCTTCCAAATCACAAAACCAGCCATCACTAAACTCTACCCAGGGAGGGAAGTTAAAGGTCTTGGTTCTGGAAGTGCCCTGCCCTTCCCCATGTGAAATCACTAGCCAGGAGTGAGCTGGGAAACACAGTTCCACTCCTTACCCAGCCAGCTGGTCAGTAAGCATGCATCTCTTGAATTCTTCATGTGGGCAAGGGTCCATTCTAGCAGCTTATATTGGATTTTTTTACAACAGAAATTTTTTTCTTAGAAAATGTTTCTTACTGAATCTCCTTACGTATAAAATCTCAGAATCAGTCTATCTAGGTTAATTCAATAATCATTTTCGAAACAGTTTGTGGTAGACTGTTTCCAAAGATGGCCAACAACAGTTCCTACTGCCCTATATGCGCAGGCCTCCTTCCCTTCAGGAGGTAGGGTCCATCTCTATCTCCTTTCCCCTGGGCTCTAGTCTAGCCCTGTGCCCTCTCTGATCAACAGGAGGTAGTGGAAGTGCCTTAGACTCCATGAAGCAAGGCAGCTTCTGTATTCACTGTCTTGAGGATGTGACTACTCTGCTAGAGAGGCCCCTCTAGCCCCCCGCCCCCAGTCAACATCTCAGATGAATGCTTCCACTTGAGTGATCCCAGATGACACCACACAGTAAAGAACCACCCAGCTGAACCCAGCCAACCCACAGAATTGTGAGAAATAAAAAACTGTTGTTGGGCTTCCCTGGTGGCGCAGTGGTTGAGAGTCTGCCTGCCGATGCAGAGGACACGGGTTTGTGCCCCGGTCCAGGAAGATCCCACATGCCGCGGAGCAGCTGGGCCCGTGAGCCATGGCCACTGAGCCTGCGCGTCCGGAGCCTGTGCTCCACAACGGGAGAGGTCACAACAGTGAGAGGCCCATGTACCACAAAAAAAAACAAAAAAAACCTGTTGTTATTTTAAGCCACTAAATTTGGGGATGTTTGTTATGCAGCAATAGGTAACTGAAGCACAGTTATAACATTCAAGGCACTGGGTTATACTCTGTGGAAAAGATAATATGCTAAATAAAAGGGACCCTGATAACAAGGAACCCATAATTTAACTCTCACAGCTCTGGAGGGTAGAAATCTGAAATCAGTATCAACAGTCCAAAATCAAAGAGTCAGTGGGGCACCTCCAGAGACTCTAGGGGAGAATACAATCCTTAACCTCTTCTAGTTTTGGGTGGCTGCTGGCATTCTTTGCCTGTAGCTCCATTACTCCAATCTCTGCCTCTGTGGTCACACTGCTTTCTCTTCTGTCTCTCAAATCTCCCCGGGCCTCCCTCTTATCAGTGATTACATTATCCCAACCAAATAATCCAAGATAATCTCCCCATCAAAAGATCCTTAATTTAATCACATCTCCGAAGACCCCCTTTGCTTACAAGGTAACATTTACAGGTTCTGGGGGGGCCATTATCTGCCTAGCACAACTGTGAAAACATAAGAGTTAAGTCACTAAGGGCAAGAATGAACATAACTGGTTTATTCCAAGCCAGCTGTTTTCCAAATCTTTAAAGCTATGGACCACTTTTTTCAACTATAATCTCAATATTTAAAACTTAAAAAAAAAACAAAACCAACAACAAACTAGAACTGTTCTGGTTGAAGCAGGGTTGAGTTGAGGGATCATCAGTTTGGCCTCCATCTTATCCTTTGCAAGCACAGGCTCTGATACACCTATGTGAGCTCAAGAGTCACAGTTTAGAGAGTGAAGGCTTTGGAAGACAAAGTGAAACTCAGACAGCTGTCCACATGCCCTACCTCTTTACTTCCTTTCATTCCCATCTTTTCAAACCTCTCTAGTTCAAAAAGCACACTCCACCTGTCCCTACAATAATGATTTCATCTTTTTCGTAACATTAATAGTTACTGCTGTTCATTAAAACATGTTTGAAGTCTGTCTCCTCTTACTAGGAGGTTAGATCCTTGAGACTAAAAATTCTTATTTCATCTCTAACCTCAACACCTAGAATGGTGCTAGTACATGGGACACTCAGTAAATATCTGATGGCTTCTTACTGTTTTCTTAGAACTCCCTCCATAAATCTTGCCCCAGAAAAGGATGGGCTGTCTTCTTTTCAACCATTGGGGTCCATTCCCCAACAGTCTGACTCTAAAATATGTACAGGATTAAAAAACTCTTATTTGGTAATTCTAAAGAGTATCACACAGGTATTAAAACCCTAGTCAAGCAAATGTACTAAACATGCAAACAGTTCAAACAGTGCTGAACTGGCCTCATTCTCATCCAAAATTCCAGCAAGAAATCACCTAGAAATTTCTTTTTTACTCATTAACAGTTAATAGACTAATTTAGCAAAAGGTCCAATATTTCAGAATAAAAGCTTTTTGGTTTCTATCCCTGTAATACTTTCATTCAATTAATTTTTTCAAGATCCTACTCTAAACCTTATAGACATTTTCATTAAGGCTAATATCAATTTGCCAATTCTTATTACTAAAGTGAGGGGAAGGTGCCAACAAGAGTTCCAGACTTCAAGAAAAATATTAGAATGAGAAGGACCCTCAGAAAGGTCTACTACTCTAATCGCTTAATTTTCCAGATGAGGAAACCAGTGCCCAGAAGAATTACGTGAGTCTCCCAAAATCAAAATACAAGCTGGGGGGAAAGTGCACAACTAGAACCCAATTGCCTTGTTTCGCAATCTAGCCACTAGACTTTTCAGGATTTCTATTACACAGGTAATCCAACCATCCTGTGCCAGGCATCTGCTTAACGAGCAGAGGACACTATGGCCCAGATAGGCCAGTTTTCAAAGGAGTTCATGTCCTCATTATTGGATCAGATAGTGATCTCTCCACTGCTGTCAATCAGCCCTGGTCAACTTAGATTAAGATTCCCTACCTGAGCTTCCACTTCCATACACTGAGCCTGGCCCACCCACTGACTTTAAAGGGAATAGATGAGCAGGCAACCCGCCAGCTCAACTAAACTTCAAAAATCTATCCATCTGCTCTTACAAAGCATTTTCAGAGATCAATGGACCACAGACATTCCATTTGATTTAATAGTCTCAAGTCTCTTCTATATTCAAATTAAGAAAATCTTACTAATACACTACAACTCTTAACCACTCTCCCCACTACAACCGCCCCCCCACCAAAAAAAAACTAAAAACAAAAATACAAAGGAAAAAAACCTCTAAATCTCATGCAAATCAAACCAGAAAAGAGAGTGTATATGCTTGTTCTTATTCAGGCTCAAGGCTTCCTTCTCCCTAGTGAATCCATGTTTTTTTGTAAGTTTATACTCAGGCAAGGCTTATTTACAAGGAAACAAAACAAAAACAAAAACAGAAAAACCAAGAAGTCACCAGGCAAATGTTACATTCCCAATAAATACACAACACTGTCCGTACGAAGTATGATGTGATGTCTGATGTACATTTCCCCAAATTCACAGCTAGAAGAAATAAGACTCAGAAATCAAAGTGTGATTTCTTCTGCTGTATGGAAAAGAGTCTCCACTTAGTGGATGTCCATCTCAGACTGCAGGATTTAGTCCTCTCTCTGAACAACTGCCTGGAAGTAATCAAAAAAATGGGAGAATTTTCAACAGATTGGCTGGATCTCCAGACGAAGAGGAAAAGCCAGCGTTTGGCAGAGTTGTGAAAAAGAACATTTTGGATATCTTCGCCATTTATTTTTTGGAGAGCCAGAAAACTAATCTGGAATAAGTATAACTCATTATTGTCATTATTATTTAAAACCCTAACCTCTGGCTCCTGGGTTTGGCAGCTGGAAGCATGTTGGTTTCTGTAGAAATGCAAATGAAATTGATTAAATTAGACATTCCAGGATCAGGGTTCTTGTTTGGTATTCTCACGAATGCTGTTTTTTTAAAGTACTCTCAAGTAAGTAGGCTGCCATCTCTTCACAGACCCTGGAAAGCCATCTGCTTGGCCCTGAGAGCAGCCTGTACATCGAGATCACACAGAGGCAGACTTTCAACACGGCTGGGAGCCATTCCCTTCCATGCGTGTTTCCCCTTAACAGCCAGACCCCAAATCCTTCAAAGGCTGAGGCTGTGTTTGCTACTTCAGCTGTATCTCCTACAGCACCTAGGAGAAGAGACAGACATAGCATGCACTGCTTACATTTTCAAAAATAAATTAAGGAATAAATCATGTCTCTTTTCTTCCCCTCTTTTTAGTTATATTCTATTAATTATCAATATAATTAATATACACTCATTTAAAAAAACCCTAGACAATATACAGACGAGTAAGTAGTAAAAGAAATTTCACAGTGGCCCATTCTAGACCTTTTCTATACATGTATAAAAACATTGAAATTAAACATATGATACACACAGTTGTTTTGGAGGAGTGGCAAACATAGGTGTGTGTGTTAAATACTGTTCAGCAACTCGCTTTTTAAAAAGTATTTAGGTGCTTTACTCATTTATGTTCCGTAAGTAGAAAGAGAAAAATCAAGTTTTCCTTGTCCTTAATTTTAAAAAATGTTTTGAATAAAAGTATATTCTTATTATTTTATCTCTGTATTTGATCGATAATCTAGCTGACTACAAAATAAAAGGAAATCATACTCCATCAGAATGTTGAAGGTATCTCTCATATTTTCTAAGTCTTTTGCCATTTTGATCCTTAATTCTCCACATGTGAACTGTTTTTTTTTTTTTTAAACTCTACAAAATTTTAGAAATTCCATGATGATGTGTCTTGGTGTGGATAATTTTTCATTCATTGTACTAGAATTTGTACCCTTTAGTTCTAGGAAATTTTCCTGTGCTATTTCTTTGACAAGTTCCTCCCCTCACTTTGCTCTGCTCTCCCTTTTGAACTCCTTTAAGTTGGATATTGAACTGCCTGAAATAAACTTCTAATTTTCACATTTTTTTTTCTTTACCACATTCCATCTCTCTTGATCTCTTTAGTTTTTGCCCCTGAAAGGGTTCTTTTACTCCATCTTCCATCCTATGCTTTGAAATTTTTATTTGGGCTATCATATTTTCTTAATTTCATACAGCTCCCTCCCTCTCTCCTTCCCTCCCTCCCTTCTTCCCTTCCCTTTTCTTTCTTCCCTTCTTCCTTCCTTCCTTTTTTGGCTGCGTCACACAGCATGCTGGATCTTAGTCGGGGAACTTCCCCGACGAGGGATCGAACTTGTGTCCCCTGAGGTGGAAGCGTGGAGTCCTAACCACTGGACTCCCGGGGAAGGCCCCTTACAAGTGCTTTCTTATTCAGATGGCTCTTTTAAAAATACCATCCTGTTCTTATTTCATGTAATCAATTTTATCCCATTTCCCTGAGAATGTTAATTTACCTTTTTTCATTTTAAGCTTTCTTCTGGTTCCTATATCTGCTTCTATTCAATGCCTTTTTTGTTTTTTTTTAAATATTCTTCTTCTAATATTGAATATAAATCTTAGGTGGCAGCTGTTTCTTGGAATGACTGTGGTACTTGTCTCCCTGTTGCACAAACACACACATTCCAATGCAAAGAATAATTCTATCAGTTAAAAACACGAAGTTCCATAATGTGTCAAACAGGGTTTAGAAAACAGGCTAACAAGAAGGCGGCACAATGAAGACCACCCTGAACAAGCAATATAGCAGAAAGGCATTTTATTCAAAGGATGGTTTCTGGTTTTCTTTTCTCTGTAGAAGCTTTTCATCATGTGAATCTAAAGAACACCATTCTAAATGCAAAATGTTCTACATAAAACATTTTCCCCTTCTTTCCAATTTGGCTATGACTCTAAAGAAACAGAGACACAATAGTTACTAAGGAGGCAGGAAATCCTTCCAGTTAACCAACTTTTACATACTGTTCCTTATGGTCAAAATGGTGACCACACTGTGGTAACTCTTTTTGACTTTATGACCTTATTACTAAGACCGCCAATTACAGTCATCGTTATTTGAGCAGAGGAACTGCTTGAATGCCAAAAGACTACTCTACGGTACTATTTAACCTTTCCCAACAGAGACTTATTGAAAATGGGAGCTTGGTAAAATGTTTCACCTAACCTTGCAAAGATACTTCCCAGTAAATATTTGAAGTATATAAATACCTCCAAGTCAAGTCTTAAAAATGCGTAAAACTCACAAATGTTAAGCCAAATACCCATCTTAGTTATATAATCACACTGAAAGTAAAATAATGCCATGAGTTCAGACAAAGGTAAAAATATGAGACATAAACTAAGGCAGTTCAAATATTACTTATTTGCCTATATTAAGCCTATTTTCAAAGGCAAAATATTTTTACATAATATGCACAACATTTTATTTTAGAAAAGGCTTCTACTACATCATGGATTAAAATTTGAAACCGTGTGCCATAGATTATTTATTCTGTGGTGGAGTGGAAATGAGGAAACACAATGTAGAGAAAGAGCAAAGGTTTGGAATCAGCCAGACCAGAGGAGGATTACTTATTGGCAGTGTAACTAACCTTGGGTGATTTATCCAACCTTGCTGAGTACCTTTCCACTTTGTTTTCTATGAAATGGGAATAATAGTGCCTACTCTGTGGATTTACTGTGAGAAATGAGATAATACATGGACAAATCTAACACTGTACCTTCTCATCCAATTACATATGCATTGTTCTTTGGCCTTGGCTCCTGCTACCCACCCCTCTTTGTTCCCCTCCCCACTTTAATAAAAGATGAGATGAAAGGAATAGAGAGGAGATTGGTACAAATTACCATTAAGGTCAACACACTCTGAGATTCTAAGATCTAAGAGTACCAGAGAAAACAAGTCACTTTCACTCTTGCCACACAAATAGCTTTTAAAAATACATCAAGTGCTGCATTGGAGACATGAGTAAAATGTGTGTTTGGCACAAAAGATTTTACTTAGTATTCTGAATATATTAACACCTATACTTTGCAGTTATCATACACCAAACTATAAATGTAAGAGTCAAAGGCCAGGAAGACAGCTATAAAATGGGATGGATGGATCCATATTGGTAGAAAAAAACATGGTTAGGGCATCTAAACACAAACAACACACACACACACACACACACACACACACACACACACACGATGGATATGAGACAATAAAAATGATGGTATACAATGCTACTCTCACATTCTTCCACTCACATATTCTAAAAAAACAGTATTTGTTGTTGTTTTTTAAGGCTTTCATAGAGCTTACTTTCTTTCTTTTTTAAAAAAAAATAAATTTATTTATTTATTTTTGGCTGCATTGGGTCTTCGTTGCTGTGCGTGGGCTTTCTCTAGTTGCGGCGAGCGGGGACTACTCTTTGTTGCGGTGCGCGGGCTTCTCATTGTGGTGGCTTCCCTCGATAGCAGAGCACAGGCTCTAGGCACACAGGCTTCAGTAGCTGTGGCACGCGGGCTCAGTAGTTGTGGCTCGCAGGCTCTAGAGCACAGGCTCTAGAGTGGTAGTTGTCGTACACGGGCTTAGTTGCTCTGTGGCATGTGGGATCTTCCTGGACCAGGGCTCAAACCCATGTCCCCTGCGTTGGCAGGCGGATTCTTAACCACAGCACCACGAGGGAAGTCCCAGTATTTGCTTTTGATGTGCCCATTTTACTAGTAAAAGCAGACACTTCCATAACTGAATATACACACAAATAGGTGCAGATGCTGCAATAAAAGTATATTTCAGGGCTTCCCTGGTGGTGCAATGGTTGAGAGTCCGCCTGCCGATGCAGGGGACACGGATTCGTGCCCAGGTCCTGGAAGATCCCACATGCCGCGGAGCGGCTGGGCCCGTGAGCTATGGCCGCTGAGCCTGCGCGTCCGGAGCCTGTGCTCCGCAACGGGAGAGGCCACAGCAGTGAGAGGCCTGCATACCGCAAAAAAAAAAAAAAAAAGAAAAAAAAAAGTATATTTCATCCTTGGAAAAGGAAAACCATATTTCTCATAATTATTTGTGATTACAATAGACCAGCTAGCCATTGAGTCTGTACAGAAATAATTTAAAGTCACGCTAATAGCTTTCCAAAAAGTCTCCAAATTTGCCAGAAAACAAGGAGCTTACAAAAATGGCTGATATGAAGACTAAATAAAAATAACTAATTGAAGGAACAGTCACTAATTGTTTTCATATGTAAATTTTGGCATTCCATCTTATTTTTAATTAATTCCATTAAATTGGTGTTTCATAGGTCAGAGGATTTTATGACTACACACCAAAAATGTTGTTTATAAAGCCATTTACAGGGAACTGCCCACAAATATTTTCTAATACATTTTTTACTTTTGTCCGATTCAAATTGTTATTGCTTCATTTTTTCCTCCTTTAAGTCCAATTTTGTTCTTTGTATTTACTTCCACTTCCTTTCTTTGCCCTTCAACAAGGAGTAGTCCATTATAAAGTCTACACCGTTCTTTAAAAAATTCATATAGCACCAAATAACTCTAATCTGCAAGCACACTAAGGAAGAAAAGGGAAAAAAACAACACACCAGGTGGTAGGCGATAAATATTCTTACACACAAAGCCTCACTCCCCCAACAAAAACGCATAAATAGGGTGGCCAAGGCTTATTTATAGAAAGGACAAAGGGTAACACAGGATAAAAATGAAAATATAGCCAAAGAAGCCTCTTAGTCTCCTCTGGCCTAATTTAAATAGGGTTACTCAAGTTCATGGATTGGTAATGGATGATGTTGCAAAATAAGGATGAACCAGTCATCACTAAAACATTGTTTTATTCTAAGGTTGGACAATATCATATGTTTCGCCCTAAAAGACATGACTCCCAGGGAGCCCACAATTCCTTTTCCTTTCTTCCCTGAAATTTGAAAAAAACCAAAAAGGGGTGGGGTGAGGGAGCCACATATCCAGAGTTCCACACCATTTTAATGGTGATTCAATTCTCCTATTACTCAGATATGTGACTCAGGTAAGTCACCTAACTTACAAGTCTCAGTTTCCTCACCTGTTAAGTGGGGATAATTATGCCTAATGTACCTATGTTACCTGGTTAACATCAAATGAGGTAAGAGATCTGAAAGTACTTTGAAATCATCAATTTCTGCTGATTCTACCTCCTATTTCTTAATTCTGTTCACTTCTTTCAATTTCCATTGTCACTATTCTAATTCAGATCACCAATATTTCTTCCTTAGGCTGGATCACCTTTACAAATATCAGACCACACAGGTGCCCCATTCATGAGGAAAATGAGAAAAACCAGGGCAATATGCATAGAGCTAAACGTGTTACATTTAAATATCTAACATTTATTTGAGATTCTCCTGTGAGTGTAGTGTATGTGTATTTGTGGGCATGTATGTTAAAACGTTCGTTCTTTATTATTTTTTAAAATAAATAAATAAATTTATTTGTTTGTTTATTTATTTATGGCTGCGTTGGGTCTTCGCTACTGCACACAGGCTTTCTCTGGTTGCGGTGAGCCAGGGCTACTCTTTGCTCTGGTGCGCGGGCTTCTCACTGCGGTGGCTTCTCTTGTGGAGCACGGGCTCTAGGTACGCGGGCTTCAGTAGTTGCAGCACGCAGGCTCAGTAGTTGTGGCTCATGGGCTCTAGAGCACAGGCTCAGTAGTTGTGGTGCACAGGCGTTTAGTTTCTCCGTGGCATGTGGGATCTTCTCGGACCAGGGCTTGAACCCGTGTCCTCTACATTGGCAGGCGGATTCTTAACCACTGCGCCACCAGGGAAGTCCCAAAACATTCTTTATTTTATGAAATGAGTCTGAGAAGTGGGATGTTTTGTTTTTAAATTTTATTGTACTTATTTTTTAATACAGCAGGTTCTTATTAGTTATCTATTTTATACATACTGGTGTACATATGTCAATCCCAATCTCCTAATTCAAGTGGGATGTTTTTTAATGTCCTTTTTGTTTGGTTGGTTCATGAAGTCCAAATGTCTGGGTACCATTAGTCTATATTATACTAACAAACAAAGCTATTCAAACAAACTGATCTCCCAGTCTTCAACATTTACTCCCAATCCAGCTTCAGTGTGTTCTCCACACTGTGGCCAAAATGATCAAACTGAAACCAATTTAATCCTATTACACCTGTGCTTAAAATACTCTCCTTGCTCCTGTGTCCTCAAGTTGGCAGACAAGGTCCTCACCTCATCTCATGCCACGCCTCCCTTGCACACAGCACAGCAATCGTGTGTTGTGATGACTCACAGTCACCCCCAGACTTCTGCACAGGAGCGGTCACCCTCTACCTCACCTGCCCTTTCCCAAGTAAATATTGCATATCCTTTTGTTCAGCCATTATCTTTCTTGCTCTAGGGTGTCTTTCTGGATTCCTCCAAGCCCAGATGACATGTATCTCCCATGTGCCATTACAGCAGCTACCCTTCCTTTCCTCACTGTAGAACTTGACTTGTAAACTGATAAATATTTACTGGGCTTCTGCTATGTGTCAGGCACTGCTCTAGGTGCTGGAGATAGAGCAGTGAATGAGACAAAGATCCACCTCCAAGGAGCTAACATTCTAGTTAGAGGAAACAGATTAGAAATCAAAATTCAAAATAACGGAGAAGTGAAATATTTGGTGATTGCTCATAATTCTATCCCATGAACCTGGAACAATGCCTGGCTCCTAGCTGGTGCTCAAAAATTATTTGTTGAATGAATAGACACAGGAGTGTCAAAAAGCAGTATACAAATGTGAAGGATTGACTACTGTGTGCACTGGGTTCAGACTGGCCTATTAAAATCTCTTCTTAGAGTGTGGCCCAAGCTTTCAGAAGCCTTAAAGCATGCTGTGTCAGTCACATCAGGGCATTCGCTATTCTGAGAGCTGGTTTTATACTTTGCAAAAGTAATAATTTTGCCAGTAATTTTTAGATCAAATGAGTTAAGCATTGAAGTCTCGAAAGTCCCAACTTGGCACAGCTTGCCTCTTCCTCAAACTCAAAACACAAAATTTTAAAAAAGCCAGTTCCTTATATGGTTCAGACACCAGGATGCTGGCTTCCTGCTACATCGAAATGGTTCATACTGGAAAAGTCAATAACTACCATGAACAAGGACCTTGTCAGATCACTGTCAAGGCATAATCCCCACCTGAGTTATAACCCGCTGAAGTGAATTAAAGTCAAGAAAGTAAACATTTAATGAATAATCAGTTGCCTTTGGTTCAAGAAAGGTCTTAGAAATAAGCTTTCCTTTAATTAAGAATAAAAGTATCCCAGAAAGCTGAAATGAGATCTGAGGAACACTCCACATGGGTCAGCAGGTCAGCATAAGAAAGAGTTGGCAGTACCCAGGTGAAACTGCTCCAGGGTGTGACTGTAACACCATTCTGTTCATGCAAAGATTTGGAAAACAGATTTTCTGGACAGAACTGGGCCTGACATCTCCACTACCAAGCTGACAAGCCAAAAAAATAAACCTGGTACAAAGGTACCCAGTGGTTTTGAAAATAGCTCACTGTCTTTACTGACTGCTAATGATCAAGCCCTGGGCCTAGACATGCACCAATCAATCAACCAAGGGACAAACCTGTGCTTAAAAGTAAGCTAAGTGCTCTGGAGGACACTAGCACTTGGAAGATACAATTCTAAGCCTCAAGGACTTAAAATCAAGTTTAAAAAATTAGACAGAAATTAAAACAAAGCATGATTGAAGGACTGGTGTGGTAAGAGCCAACAGAGTGGCATAACTGGGCTCTGGAGACCAAAGCAGAGGGGAGAGCCTCCAAAGGGATGCTCAGGGAAGGCTTAGTTTCACAGGAGGGAAGGCAACCAGGAGGCTGGCAGATTTGGAAATGCAGAGGAAGAGAGGTCCTAAACTAGTCTAGGTGACTCCTGGCCTTGAAGGAGAGCTAGGAGTCCCCTTTCCCAGGGGCGTGGGGAGCTTGAAGGAGGAGCAAGTATGTGCAGGAGATGGGGATGCACGAGGACACCATGGAGATAGAGATGTGTAAGGCCTGCCTGAGGACAAAGGAAAAGGCTACAGCAAAAAGCTCCTCCAGTAGAGAGCAGGTTGGAAGGCCCTGAATGCCAAGCTAATGAATTTCAACCAGATTTCTCAACTACTGGAAAGCTACTTTAAGTTTTGGCCAACGAGTAACACAATGAATTGTGTTTAAGTCTGTCCTAAACATTTTTACATAAGTCTACACTGCCCACACAATAGAATTAAAAGAGAGAATTTTTCTCAACAATGTTCCAAAAGTTTAAAGACCAGCATATTTTCATAGATATTTAAATAAAATCATATCACTGTGACTAAGTTTTAGATCACTCAGTAAATCACATATACTTGAGTAAATGCAGCAACCACTGAAAGGTTCATTTTCAACAGCACTGAAAATGACCTTTTTAAAGACAAACCCAGTCCTAACTACACCTTACTTCACCCTCCCTCCAAACCTGACTAGGGTCTTTATTTTTGCATTAAGCGTTACAGATTTTCTTATGGACCTGGAAGGAAGAGCTGTTAGTCATCAATCTGGATGGTGTGTATTAATGAAGTCTTTGTTCAGAAAATTTAATTATAGGTTTGAGCCTTGGACGAATGCAAAATGAAAATATTGGAGGGGACTTTCCTTCTGCTAATCTGCCAACTAAGCAGTACCATGGACTTTCAAAACTGTCCCTGTGCACATCATTTGGAGAGGCGGTCTCCTCCCTGGTGTCTGGGGCATGGCTGACCCCAGTTTACTCCTGATTGCTTCCCTGGCCTGATCTTGGGCTGCCCTGTGCCGCTCAACTTCCAACAGAGGTTCTGCAATCAAAGGCCTGAGGATGCTCAAATGTAATTTGGGCCGTTTCATACCTTTTAGAGGCTTGTGCCTCAACAAAGGCGACATGACTGCAGTCGCTCACTCTCACTGGCTCCAGGAGACCCCAGGACTTTCCCACCTTTGACCCCATAAGCTGTGTAGACGGAGCCCAGAGTTTAAAGCCAAGCTTTAATCTACCCTCAAGTTTACAAAATGATTTTACTCTGACAAGTGATTATCTGGGGAAGGCTGCTGAATATGCTGAAAATGCAGTGTTCGAGGCTGCATTTTATACTTTGATTATCATATAGATGCTAGCACTTAAAACCTGTATGGTGACAGCATAACTAGACTTATCATGGTGATCACTTTGAAATGTTTAGAAATACTGAACATTATGCTGTGTAGCAGGAACTAACATAGTGCTGTAGGTCAATTATACTTCAAAGACAAGCAAACAGAAAAACTCATAGAAAAAGAGATCAGATTTGTGGTTACCAGAGGTGGGGGTAGTTAGAATTGGAGGAAGGTGGTCAAAAGGTACAAACTTCTAGTTATAAGATAAATAAATACTAGGGATGTAATGTACAACATGATAAATACAATGAACACTGCTCTATGTTAAACATGAAAGTTGTTGAGAGAGGAAATCCTAAGAGTTCTCAACACATGGAAAAAATTTTTTTTCTATTTCTTTAATTTTGTATCTATATGCGATGATGGATTTACTGAACTTACTGTGGTAAGCATTTCCTGACGTATGTAAGTCAAATCATTGTGCTGTATACCTTAAACTTATACAGTGTTATATGTCAATTATATCTCAATAAAACTGGAAGAAAAAGCAAAACATAAAAAGATAAAAATAAAAACTATAAACAAGGAACCAAATAAATAGCAATCATATCAGTTAAAGACACTGGATTTTGAAAGTTTTCTGAGCAACAATGAAAGCAAGGAGAAAACCCTGGTTAATAAAAGACCTGCTTTCTAAATCTTAGGACATGTTCAGGCACTCTTCCACAGAAAGTCTAAGATTCCTGCCAGTGTCACAACAGGAAAAGTTGCCGACCAAAAACTGCCAATATGAATGAAAATGTATAAAGAGAATTTCCCAAAAGTAGTAGGGGGGAACAACTGCCTGGAAATCTCTAAATCAGTCCCTCCAAAAGCACTGTAGAGTGAGGGGAAATTTTCTAGTTTAAAAAGGTAGGGGAAGCTTTCCAATTTAAAGTAAAGTTAAATAAAAAAGTAAAATAGAAGTTAACAATCTCTTCAATGTATTAAAACAGATTCCTAGGGAAAAGCAATATGTAAATATAACATAGAGGAATTATTAGGGCAACATTTAATTGAAAGATGAAAGAAACCAAATGATCAACAGATCATTTTGGAAACAAGACTGAAGGACTTGGGTTTCTCTTAATTTCTGCCATTCTTTCATTACTGAGACCTTATGCTATTAGAGGCACTATGCTTGGCATTGTGGGAGAATACAAAGATGATTTTGGCTTTCAGGTCCCCTCAGTACAGGGAGGGGGGGACCCCAAATCAAAATCATAAAACACACAACAAAAAGCCATCCCTTTCTGAAACCTGCCTTAAATGTTAAAAGCCATTTTCAGTTCAAAATGCTAAGGTAACTCTTCCCACAGAGAGCTGATTATTTGGATAGAGACATGTGGTAAACATTTCCTAGGGAAGGAGCAATGAAAAAAGGTCAAAGGTCAAAGTCAACTGAGAAGAGCTGCAACATCTCCACAATTTACAAATTTAAAGGAGAGCAACAGTTTGAAGGGTGGGGATAAACACACCACCTTTATTCATTATAAACTGAGATTTAAGAGAGAATCTTTTCCTTCTCTGGAGTGAATACCACAACATCTGTTCTCTCATCATAACAGCAGCTAAGTTGATTTAAGAAAATATTCTCTCTCTCTTTAAAGCTGTTGGTGCATAATTACACGATTTCTCTTGAGCCTTGGTTTCCTTAAGACGTGTTTATTCTGCACATCTGCTCTCCCCATACCTGATTACACAAAGGTATCATAAATAGCAAACCAACAGGTATAAAGAGACCAACCCTCAAAACAGATCAAAGCAAACAGCCCGTGGAGTCCTTTGGAAATCTTGGCTGGCAGCTCTTGTAAATAAAAGTGCTTCTAAAGCAGAAAGCATTCAACTACCGTATTTATATAGGACGTGATTGACAGGTCAGTTATTAACTTCATAAAAACACAGGCAATGTTAACTAGCAAGAATGTTTGTTCTAGCTGTTCTATCTGAAGGAAAATGAAATCCAAGATAGAATGGCTTGCTCTCTGTTTCTTTTAAGTATTTATTTTAGAACCGTGCAGTATAAAAGAATGTTTTTTCAAGTCAGTGAACTTAAGCTATTTTGCTTACTGTTCTGGAATTTAAGTATGTTGTTATAATTCTTTAGAAAACAAATGTTACATTTACTGAAGGCAAATTCCAATGGTGCACCATGATCTTTTCAACCCCTCGAAAAAAGTTTATTCTTTTGAATTACTAAAAAATTTTTTAAAGTACATTAATTAATGTTTCTTCCAGTAACTGAAGTATATCAAATCCCAGAATCAAAGAGCAGGGTTTCCTCCCACTGCTCTAGAATAAGGCATGTATGTGTTTCCTGAATTGCCTATGGTAGCAAGTCTAAAATTTGCCAAAAGGAGATAAGAATAAACCAGTCTGTATTTCATTAATAATATTTTGAGGGCTTCTCTTTATTATGAATACATTCTGTTCGATCATTTACTTCAATATTACAATGCAGTACCTTTTATTTTTTAAATTCTTTCAAAAAATAACATCAGTTATATGCAGATATATGGTCAGGAAATCTTCAAAATCCACTTCTGTGTGCAAGGACTTTCATCCTTGAGGCTTAATAAAGTTAATCCCACCCCCATCCCAGTGGAAAGTAACACAAATGTCAGCCTATGTTTCTCCAACTTGAAGAGCAACTTTATAACAGATTTAGGCAACTCTATGGCAAAGAAATTCAAAACGTTGCATCTATCCAATATATATAATCATTCTTCTGTGAAATGAGTTTCTTTTAAAGTAACAAGGAAGAAATACAATGAAAAGTTGGGAAGAAAAATAAAAAACAAATTTTGCTTTTTTGAATCAATCGGCCAGTACTTTTAAGACTGAAATTATAAAAAGTTGGCATTTCCCAGCCAAATAAATGCTTATGAAGTGGACTGTGTGTTTATGTGCATGTTTGTTTATACATTTTTAATATCCTCAGGACTGAGAGTTCTTCCATGTAAACATAAGTTTTGTTAAATGCCTCTTTAATTAAATGTAAAGGCTATTTGTTATCAAAATGTTTCACTCTTAGCGAAGGCTGTCATTATGAGAGCTAAATACCAAACACAAGAGGAAACCAAAAATCCCCAGAAAGTCCATCCTTGTTCATCAGTACGTTTAATGTACCAAAATCCTGTTTTCTTCAGCACTCCTACCAGCAACAATCTTTCAGAACACAGAATTCTTACGAAATAAATATTCAGCCTTAGAACATACCCTGGCCTCCTCCACTATCCACCCCTCCCCATTTCCCCCAGCAGGACTATATTTTCAAACTAGAATATTTGTTTTGACAGACTTCTGCTTGCTTAATTCTCTGGCAAAGGATTGCTTGTTGCGCCCCTAGCCAGTAATGAACATTTTGCCAGAAATATGCAACTTTTCGCACAACAAGAAGAGGGAATTAAAACAAAACAAAACACAAAACAAAACAAAAAACTGCCGGCAGAGACTTGCAGATTTGAAGATAAAAGCAGGCACGCTGGATGAACAGAATCCTTTCCCTTAACATATCATAACGTCCTCTTTTTTTCCCTGCTTCTCGCTATCAGGAAGAAAACCTTCATTTGGCATTTTCACATACCTTCTCTACACTATATAAAGCAAGGGTAAACTATTCCCTAAATCTTGGTTTCTAATTAAAGAATCACTTATCCAAATGAAAAATGTAGGTTAGCTAATCCTACTCAGAGAGTAAATCTCCAAAACAATTTCTTAATAATAGTTTATCAGGAAAATTAAAATCCATTGAACTTGTTTAATCCAGTGGAATACTTCTCTTTCATGATTCTTCCAGTTACACTGAAGGACCTCACACTCAAAAACTTAACAGTGCAACATGGCTCCACCTTCCCCCTCTGGGCTCAGAAGGGTTGGGCGGAATATCTCACACTCACGGGCAGAGAGCTTAGGGTGTGGGTGAAATGCCTCTTTCTACAACTACCCAGATTCTTGGGAGGAGTGGCCCACAGAGTAGATTTCCTGTATGGGTGGAGTCAGACACTTTCCAAACAAAACAAAACAAAACAAAATAAAATACTCATGGACCTTGAAAGGGGGGCACAGGGGAACTGACAAACATGTCCCAAAGAATATCAGACTGTCGAAATAATCTCTGCTGAGAGATCCTATTTCTCCACACATCATTTAAACAGTGATGCCCCCAGGAGTCTATCCTCACCCGTCTGGGTTCTCTCATTCACCTTCTGGCATAAAATACCATCTCTCACGGACGACTCCTTTGTCCAGCCCAGAGCTCATTCATATGCTCCAGACCCAGGATACTGAACTGCTTGATGAATATGTTCCATTGGATGTCCCTCAGGCATCTCAAAACAGATACAGTAACTGAACTCAGTATGTCCCCCATCCATCACCAATCTGTTTTTCCTCCTAAATCTTCACCTCTGTAAATGGCACCATCAGCCCCAGACACTGTCCCAAGGCCCAAATCTGCCATCATCTCATTATCCTTCCTCTTCTGTGGTCTCCTCATTTTTCATTAAATACTGTTAAACTGACTGTCTTAATATCTCTAATCAACATGCCCTTCTCCACTGTCCCTGCCTACCCTCTTTCTGACCTGCACTCACCTCTCACCGCCCAGTTTATCCAGAGTTTCCCAAAGTGTGTTCCTTAAAACATAGTTCTTCATAGACTACTCCATAAAAAGGATTCCATAATTCAACATTTTAAGAGAGTAACTATACTGTGACTGGAAAGTCACAGTACCTATCAGCATATTAGAGTCTTCAAGAAATCCTGGATTGAACAAATGTGTTCACACCAACCTTTTACCACTGTCATCTGTCCTCCTGGCTCCCTTTTCTTCCTCTACTGTTTTCTTGGCTAACTTCTACTTATCCTTCAAGCTCAGGCCCTGATTCTTATAGGAAGCCTCCTCTGACAGCAGGTACTCATCCCTACTCTGCGCTTCCAAATCTCTCCTTGCATGCCTCTATACAGAACATTCACGCCAATGGTGTGTACTTTCCTGTGTGTCTCCTTCCCTTGACTGTGAGACCCTTAAAGGAAAAGACTTTGACTTATTTATCTTTCAACACCTAGCACATTACCTGGCATGCAGCAAAGGGTGAATAAACACTGCTGAGCAAATGAATGGCAATAATAGCAAAATGTATTATCATTTACTCTATGCCAGGCACTCAATCTCCTTGCATGTATTAATTCACTTACTCCACCCCAAAGCCCTGTGAGGTGAGTGCTAGTTGTTTCCCCCATTCGATACATGTGGCAACTGAGGCAGAAAGAATGAATAAGTTTTATTATTTCTCCAGTATGATCTTACTTTCTTATCTCCAGCAGGGTAAGTATGAGTAATTTTAATCTTCTTCTTAGGAAAGAGGATGTGATAAAACCAGTGGAAAGCTGTTTGGCAGGACATTGTTACTTTTAGAAATATTGTATACTACAGAACAAAAAGCTTTAATGTAATGGAAAAATAAATGGATTAGGAGTCATATCTGAATTTGACTACCAGCTCTGCTTCATACTAGATATGAGACATGTAGCAAATTAATAATATAAATTCCAAGTGTGTTATTTAGAATGAGGACAATAATACTTATTGAGTATTCCAACAAGGATTACATGACATAAGTATATGAAAGTCCTTTGCAGCTTTTATGTTATAAAGTTGGGTATACTGATGCTATTACCTTCACAAACAATACAATGGAATGATATCTGACTCCCCATATACCAAGTATTTATAATTGATTACTGTATATTTTTAATTTTTATTTCCCTTGTGGATAAACTGGTCCAAATAAGTGGAAAAGTTTTCAATCTACATAGAGATTTCTACTGAAAGTTAAAAAACTTTCTACTAAATTGAACCAATCAAACTACATCTGTTTTGAGGCTCACAGTATAAACTGGGAAATAACAAAAATCACTGAGAATTAATAAAAAAAATCTTGACGAAAGTCTTAAAAATTTCAACAAAACCATGACCAGCACAACTGACTAAATTATCTACACTGTAGAGACTGTCTACACTCTACTGTCACTAATGGAATCTTATATAATATAACCAGTGCTCTCAGCCCTACAAACTATGAACAGCTCAATAGATAAATCTCAATAAGCCTCCACATCAAACAGACTGGAAGAAATCAAAAGACCGCTGAGCTAAGCCAGACCAGGCTGATATTTTGGTTTATTGGTTAACTGTTATGTTTGGAAAGGCATAAAGCTTAATTGCGAGGCTTGAGGTGTATGTCAAAAATGCCTGACTTAAGTAGAAATTCTGATCATAGCATCTGTCACTAGTTAAAATACATGGAGCTCTTTATCCAGGATGTTTTTTGTTGTTTATATTTTCAATAAATGAAAATAACCCAGTCACATGGTGACTAAATATGAATCATTGTTTCAGCATTTTGAGAAGGGTTTTTAAATCCCAGGTGTAAATTAGGGAGTAACACTGTTGTTAATCCAAGCCATGTGAAAGTTAAAAAAGGGGGAAATCTGGTTTAGTTTATGACTTCTTGTGGTATTAACCATAGGTTTCTCACAAATATTAATGAATACAACACTTTGAAACACTATATGGAAAAGTGAAATCCAGTGGTGTTATTTGGATATTTTTACCATTTTCTACTGAATAACTAACTCCATTTGGCTGAACAGGCAACAAAAGTAAACATTTCTTAAAGGTCCTAGGAGAAATAATTTCTTCTAGCAAAGGTCCAATAAAGGTTTCAGTAAAAAAACAGAAAATGAGGTCTTCATCACTGCCTTGCTTGCCCTCGTTTTCACTGCTACCAAAGCTACTCAGCTATACCTAACCAACCTGTATTTACACAGTGCCTTAGGATATACATCAAACTTAAAACACAATCCCTCCCCTTAAGAACCTGGAATTGATTTGAGAGTACCTAACTAATTCATAAGAAGCAGTACCAACACAAGAAAGAGATGGCACACATCATTTGGGGTACACCAGGAAGAGGCCTAAGGAAAGGGAGACCAGTGAGTGCTGGGATGACCAGTTTATTCGTTCAGTTAATTTAAAAACAATTCCCACTGAAAGAGAGCCTCCTATACACCAAGCATCACTACACCAGGCCCTTTATGAGCATTACCATGCTTACTCCTCACAGCAACTTGGGAGGCAGATCCTAGTATCATCCCCAGTATAGACTGATGCTGAGATAAAGAAAGTGAGGCTCAAGGGACTAAACTTGCCCAAAGTCAGAGCCAGAAGTTAAACCTAGAGCTGCCTAACTCAACATGCATTTTCTTAGCAACATCAGTAGATCATTTCTTTGCCTCCTATGTAAGGCAGACCCTTTACAAGGCACTGGGGCCAAAAGGGGCATCAGACACAGGCCCTGCTCTCAAAGAAGCCATAGTCAGGTCAGGGAAAACTTCCTAGAGGAGAAAAAGATTCAGGTTGAATCTCAAAGGATGGGAAAAATCAGCATATGATAAGTAGATGAGAAGGGACAAGCATTTCAGGAGCAGAAAAAGCATGAATAAAAGCAACAAAAAGGAAAATCTCAAAGGAATGGTAGGCAGATTAGCTTGATTAGAGTATATGTATTTGTTGGTAGAAGTTTAATAAATATTTGTGGGTTTGACTAACAGGAGATAAGGTGAAAAGGGCAGGTTCAAATTATATAGGGCCCTGAAAGCTAAGCTGAAGAAAATACAATTAACCAACAAATAATGTGGGCAAATGTTCAACCTTATTAGTAAGAAAAGCAATATAAATTGAAACAACATGGTAATTCCCCACCACATACATTCTTTTAAATTTGCATTAAAAAAAGAATAATACCCACTACTAGAAAGATTATATGTGCTGGCAAATTTGTAAATTGATATCTTACTTAAAAGAAGTCTGGCTATCAGTTTCATGGAATGTTTATTTATATTAACTCCGTACTTCCATTTCTGATCATTTATCCTAAAGAAATAATCCAAAAAAATGGGAGAAGCTACAATGTATGAGGTTATTCCCTGTACCACTTTGCATAGTGTGGAAAAATAAGATGGACTGTAAATGATCAATGGTAGAGAGTTGGTTAAAACAAAACAAAAAAAGGTTTAACAAAAAGCACAAAGGCTAATCAAAGGGGCAGAGACCTTAGACCATGGGCAACAGAGAACTAATGAAAATTCCTGAGTAAGAAGGTGACAAGGGGAAGCTGTTTTTCAAGATTAATTTATCAAGAAGTCTGACAATATATAAAAAGAATCTGAAGACTAGTTATATTACTTTGTTGCTAAGAAATCACACCAAGGAGAATCTATCCGTAAGAAATAACCCTACATGGTAAAACACTTCCTAAAATAAAGATACTCACCACACCATTATTAAAAATATTTTAAAAACTAAGGGAAAACTAAATATTTAATAGTAAGAGAATTATTAAGTTAACCATGATTTGTCCATCATAAGGAATGTTACTTAAAAATGCTAGAGGGACTTCCCTGGTGGCACAGTGGTTAAGAATCCACCTTCCAATGCAGGAGACACAGGTTCGAGCCCTGGCCTGGGAAGATCTCACATGCCACGGAGCAACTAAGCCCGTGCGCCACAGCTACTGAGCCCGCGCGCCGCAACTACTGAAGCCCGTGCACCTAGAGCCTGTGCTATGCAATAAGAGAAGCCACTGAAATGAGAAGAGCACCGCAACAAAGAGAAGCCCCCGCTCACTGCAACTAGAGAAAGTCCACGCACAGCAAGGAAGACCCAACACAGCCAAAAAATAAATAAATAAAAATAAATAAAATTTTAAAACATGCTAGAAAGAGTGGTATTATACACAAAACCAAGAAAAATCATTACATTTCAATTTAATTGGGGGTGGGGGCAAGAAGAGATTTCTAGAGAAAGAAACCTCCATAGAAAATGCCATGAATCCCCTGGAATTCAATTTTCATGGGTGAATCAACCAGTTTGGCAGTGCATGGCAGCACAATGTTGAAGGCAGTCAGGGCTGAAAACATGAAGGAAAAGAATAAGCAAGTATTTGAGAACGATATGTCCATCTGTAGAAAGGGCTACAACTTATAAATGATCATCTGGCAATTGAAATACGTTTTCCAAAGACATAAATATTATAAATGGTGGCACTGCAGATAACCCACAGAAAATATATTTACTTCCCCTTTGAAACACTATACTTTCACAATGATAAAATGTTAAAGCCTATGCTATTGCAGTATTAGTAACTAATCGAAGCAAGAGAACACCATTGAAAGAGAAGTTCTCTTTCACTTCCCTAAAATGTTGAAGCTTAAGGAAAATTAAGTTGGCTTAATTAAAAGCAGAAAGGAGAAAGAGATGATGACTTGTGGTGTGTTTCTGGGAAAATGCGGGCGTTCACCACCGTCAGAGGCCAGTGACACTGTTTTATTAGTACAGAGAATTTCATTTCCAAATACAGATAGGGGAGGCATATCACTAATACTGCCCCCTTGTTTACTGGTCATGATCTGAATCATTGCTTGTCCCACAGATAGAACAAAGGCAAGATAAAGAAATGGTAGCATGAGTCTTTCCCGCCTAAATGGTAGAAGAACTGGGATGGGAAGGAGGAAGGGTCTAGAAAGGATGAGTGTGTGAAGAGTGTGAGCTCTGCAGAGGCGCACTTACGCAGTGGCAGGGAAGAGAGGAAATGGGAGGAGTGGCACATGCAGGCTCTTCCCCCAAGAGAGAGGAAAGGAGCTAACAGAGTACTCATGGCTTTCCACCTTGCACTACAGTTGAGTTCAAGTCTTAGCTCACTTCTTCCACTATTCTTCGAATACATAGACCATATTTTATAAATGTCTATACTCCCCTCAGTGCTCAGTCTTGAATGCAGTAAGCATGTTTGTTGAATAAATGATGAAGAAAAAAAAATGTTGGACCATCTAAACAGACCACCAACTATAAAAATGAAACCAGTGGCCTAGAAGGAGGGCTTGGATTGTAGGGGGTGAAAATGGGGATCAAGTGAATTAAAGGGAGGAAGTGTATAAATGACCACTTATATGTATCTAAATCAGTTGTTCACAAGAGTCATCACAGAGATA
Organism: Lipotes vexillifer; assembly: GCF_000442215.2. NCBI lineage: Eukaryota > Metazoa > Chordata > Mammalia > Artiodactyla > Lipotidae > Lipotes > Lipotes vexillifer. Next base: position 84,953 of record NW_006773205.1, on the reverse strand, counting down.
AACAGAAGACAAAGATGTATTAGGAGCAATGGATGGCTCTAGGAATGTGTTTATAGAGCAGAAAATTCTAGACCTCCAAGATTTAGCACCTGGATCAGACTTGCTGATCCTTGTCAAAGGTAGCCAGTCTGACCCCATCTTCTTCTGAGCTGGGCTGGTCCGCCCTGACCTAGACAGCCTCTTGTTCCACTTCTATAAAGGCAGTTTGTACAGAACAAAACGCTAACAGTTTGGAAAGACAGAAAAGAAAAAAACCTGGCAGATAGAGAAAGGGAGATTGTTCAAGACATTTGGCCTAATTTGAATTCAGAGGCCCCAACATTAAAATACTATGCTCAATTTAAATAGAATAAGAATTTCTGGTTAATAAATTAAAATAATTAAGTACCAGTTCCAATAAATTTAGAAAGATCATTTGACTTCACACCATTTGGCCCTACAATAACAAAATCAATGTTGTAATATACAGGTCAAACTCCAAAGTGAATTAGAGTTCATAATAAAAAACAATGTTAACATTCTGTTAGCTTGTTAGAGATTAGCTATGAATCAGGGAGATATTTCATATTGCAGAGTAGCATTTTCTGACTTAGAAAAGTCATTGTATTTTATTTAGCATCTCTATTTTAAAGCTTTACAAAACTTTTTTCATGTGTGAGGACAAAACTTTGTTCCTGCGCGAAAATTTTATAATGAAGGCTTTGCCTTCAGCAGGGAATTATACAGAACCACATACCCAGACACTTTTACTACTTCATATATTTTAAAAATTATATGGAGGAATTGCACAAATAAAGGAAAAAAATACACTTTCCTATTAGGCTGAAATACTACATATATTATTATTTATCTTCCTAATGAAATGGAAACATTTTCACAGCTTTTGAGATAGCCTAGAAGAATGCAGCAGCAGACGTCATTAGTCACCTAATAAAAATCCATTCCCTCATCCCATCCTTTCTTTAACAGTATTTGACTTTGGTTGGGTATTCACCCTTCTTTGAGTACTCATATGCTTCAGGGAGGGCTGACACCAACCCCAGATCCAACTGGAGAATCCTAATTAGTCTAAGCTAATTATGGTGGATCCATTTCCCTTGTCAGGGATAAGCTGGGGCATACTAAGATGTTAACTCTGCCAAAAAGATGTTAAGGAAAGTCTGTAGAGTGTGGAGTTGACAGCATGGGAACACATACCAGAGGTGGTGTTGTCATTCTTAAAAAGAAATAGGGATGCCACAAGGCCACTGAATATTGCATCTACTGCATCTAGATGTGATGGCTGGAACTGTGGCCATCTTGAAACCATGAAGGACGCTTGCCTGAGGCCAATGCCTTCACATCCAGGATGGCACAGCAAAAAACTGAAAGAACCTGGGTCTCTGATGACATTATCAACCTGGAACGAATCAATCCCCCTTAAAACTTCTTGGTTATATGTGAGATAATAACTTTTCCTTATTGTTTAAATTTTGATTTGGCTTTTCTGCTACCTGCAGCCAAAAGCATTCTAACTGCTTCAAGTCTGAATTATTGCAAGCCTCTGTTTAAATATTAACAAATGGAGCTGTTATTTGGGAGATGAAGGACAACAACAGGGTATGCTGCTAGCAAGACATACAGACCAAAGCTATAGAACTCAGCCATCCTAGTAGATCCTAAGGCCTTACCTATTATATTTCAAAGCTGGTTACTGTTCTGTTCCCCTCTCCCTACCTGCCTTTCCAACACACAACTCAGCCATCCTAGTAGATCCTAAGGCCTTACCTATTATATTTCAAAGCTGGTTACTGTTCTGTTCCCCTCTCCCTACCTGCCTTTCCCACACACACACACACACACACACACACACACACACACACACACACAGAGATATATACATTACATCCCGATGGGCTTGGTACTGACCTTGCTGATCAGTTCATCAACCAGGGTGTAGGCCCTATTTCCCCCATTATCAATGATCAAGACTTTGGGGAAACGGACGTTATCTTCTTCTGACAAAATGGTAGAAGAAACTGATTTAGGATATAAAGTTCATTCTCCCAAAGAGGCACTTTATTTATGTATTTTTAATTTTTTAAATAAATTTATTGATTTATTTATGTCTACGTTGGGTCTTCGCTGATGCACATGGGCTTTCTCTAGTTGTGGCGAGCGGGAGCTACTCTTTGTTGTGGTGCGCAAGCTTTTCATTGAGGTGGCTTCTCTTGTTGCGGAGCATGGGCTCTAGGCGCGTGGGCTTAGTTGCTCCGCAGCATGTGGGATCTTCCTGGACCAGGGCTCGAACGTGTGTCCCCTGCATTGGCAGGCAGATTCTCAACCACTGCGCCACCAGGGAAGTCCCCAAAGAAGCACTTTAAATATAAGATTTTAAAAGGTCTAAAATTATGAAATTTTCATTGATTCATATTTATTTACCACCTACTATATGCCAGGATACCATTTTAAATTTATATCTGGTGGACTTCCCCAGATATAAATTCCCCAGATATAAGTTCTTTAACTTGGGGAAATACTGCATGTTACATCCCACTCTTGAAGAGTCACAAAAACCACTGTAGCATATTAAATGTTCTGAGAAGTCCTGTCATAAAGAAATTTTTATTTAATCCAGCATTTCCAAAATTTACTTGACTTTATAATTTACTTTTCAATAAATCTTTTTAATATCTCGAGGAAGCTAGTAATCCTTAAAACATAGGGCATATTCCCCTCTAATATAGCCACTACTCAATTTAGAAGTAACAAAAAGAATAAATGCTGAAAAAAACCCACACCAAGCTGGAACCGAGCTTCAATAATCTACAGAGAGTATCAGTTATTCCTAAGTAACTTTCTTCCAGGGTCTTGCATCATATTCTCCAGCGGGGGACACAGAATGCAATCACTTCTCAACTGATTCCTAAAACAATGCCTTTATCATGGAATACTCCAATACTAAAACTTATAAATGATTCATAATGTTGTGTAAAATTCAAACCAGTCTCCTTGGCTTATTTGTTTTACTCATTGATATAGCCCCAGAACATGGTTCAGTGCTTACACAGAATAGATGGTCAGTGAATCCTTGGCTCTAGGAATAAATGACTAAATGGATGAACGGATGAATATTTCCATCATGTGCTTTCAGTCCTGGTCTGGTTTATCTTCTAACTTTCTCAGACATATACAACATGTGTTCCAACCTCAATATCTTTGTTCATGCCTATATAACCTTATATGCAACATCCTCCTCTTCACCTATTCAAGTCCTATCCATTTTTTCAAATCCAGATTAAGCCTGACTCCTGCACGAAGCCTGACCTCATCCTCCTCTGACCCCCTCATCCCCTGACATTATCAGAGTTTGATGCTCATTTTTCCTAAGCTAGCTCACATGTTGGTCTTCTCTCTCAGTAAATGATAAAATCCTTGAAATCTAAGACCATGTCATAAACTACTTTTGTACATATTAGAGTGGCAAGGCACATAGTAAATATTCAATGAAAAAATTTTATTGATTGTATTTTATTAAAAGTTTGGTGTGTAACAAGAAAAGTTCAAAATTCCTGGAATTTCTAAACTATCCATTACTAAAATCAATAGTTATAAGGACCAAGTTCTGAATAGAGAAGAAATATTATCCAAGTTCTAAAGAAACTGTTCCCTCTGGTTTTAACCTCTTTGACTCCATTTTCTCATTTGGAAAAGAGCTCTGTGGTATTTCTCTGCAGGTACTGAATGAGCAACAAATACTGCTTGTAAAACCCCTGATAAATGAAGACTTTATCTCATAGTCCTGGAAGAAATCCTGACGTCCTAAATTATGTAATCCTGGTATTACATTATATTAGTCTGGTTCATATAAAATGTAAGCTACAAAAATACCAAAGCTAAGAAAAAATATTTACTCATGCTTTTACTGAGATGCAGAAAGAGGATGCACGCATTGCCAAAATTCCATAGAACATGCTCAAACTAAAGCAACAATGCCTTAGTTATTAAAGAAGGCAATGGCCTGAAGCAGTACTTAGGAACAAAGATTACTTCGTCCCTGCAAGAGTCAATATTTAAGAACACAATGACTAATTCCCACTTCAAGTTCATGAACATATTTCTTTTTAAGAGCTTCTTTTTGGTTAAAATTTTTATTTGTGGTTTTCCTACCTGTGATCCATGAACCTAAGAATGAACAAAAACTTGAAACATGAAACTCTCCAGTAGGCCAAAGTGTCAGAATAGACTTAATTCTGATTTTAAGAACTTCTCAACAAGGGTTACACAAGACTTGTACTTAACTTCTCAGTCTCTAAGAATACACATTTACCTACTCTGCCTAAAGAACCAGATTGAATGTTCTGTAAACAACTGTGGAAAATGCATGAATGATACCTCCAGACCGTATCAAAACACTGGGGCTCTTAGCTTAATTTCAAATTATTTGAATCCAAACTAGTATTATTGTTGCTAATAGAAACTCCATTTATAAATAATCAGCTAAAATTTTTAAATGTTCTAGTTGAGCTTACTGTGAGCTAAAAGTAACCATTAACTTTATTTCCAGCACTAGCTGTGTGACCTTGAGCACCTCAATATTCACATCTGCAAAATGAGAATGGGACTGGATGGCTTATGTCCTCTCAAATATAAAAACTAATATAATGTTATTATTATAATAATTATTAAATATATGAATGAAAAATATAAGCAGAGATTTGGAAAAACATTAGGTTAAGCCTAGAAGACATCATACAATAGATAAAGATTATCACAAAACCCCCAAATCCTCTCCCCATAGCACCAAACTATCATCAAATACCAGAGTTTTATAGAGGTAAATAAATGGCTTACTGGCCACACTGATATCCTACTGGGGGTAATGAAAAGGTCTTAAAATCAACTTGCCACATGGGAGATGTGAGAGTCCCAGCTCCACACTAAGACTTTGGTGAAGTGCCTCATTTCCCACAGTGTCAGGATGTAAAATCTAAAGCCACACTCTCAAAAATGACTCAGTGCTCATAAGGGGCTGTGTGTGCCGGTGGATAAATCCGCATGTGCTCTGCAGATGTAGCTGGATTTGGGTTCTAGTTCTACCACTTTCTGGCTGTATGACCTCGGGCAAATAACTCAATCTCACCAACCCTAGTTTATTCCTGTGTGAAATTAGAATGACTCTATCCACTCTGCAGGGCTGTGATGAAGGCTGAAATAGACACTTATAAAGAATTTGGCACATGCCAAGCAAGCAAATAGGCGCTAAGGATATGCCATCTCCCTTCACTTCTCCATTCCTTTTACACAAGTGGAATAGAGACTCTAGCGCCACAGGTAACTGCCATATTCTTCATTAGATTGTCAGTTTCCCTAGGGCCAAGAGTATGCCTGATTCATCTTTGGATCCCAGTGCCCAGCAGAGGGCCCAGAGTGAAAATGCAATATAAATGCTTGTTAAATGGAGAAGACGAGAACCCACTGGGTCTGAGGATGTTAAGGTTATCCTGGCCACAGTCAAAAGAAAATTCTGATCTTCGGTTTGGTCAAATAGGCACTTGCTACAAACTACTATGTAGTTCAAAGCAAATAAGCTATTCTGAATTCTAATAATTACATTCTCTAAAATTTAAAAACCTAGTTGCCCTACAGCTCCCAATTTTAGTTTTGAGAATCCAATTCTTTCCTAAACAATGGAGTGGGTAACCACAAACACTTGTGGAATCTCTTTTCCTAGAAAACATGAAGAACAGGAGAGAAGCCAATCTGTCTGGAAACTGCTTCAAAATCTGTCTCTAAGCAAGGGGCTAGACTAGACTAGATGTCCCTCAGAGGATCCTTCCAGACCTACACCACTAAGATGTTAAGGGAAATAACTAAAGCAATTCTCTGTTATTTATACCCAGGAAAATAAAACAAACACAATTTAACATCTCCTAACATAGTCATTATAAATAATTTTACTTAGACCTGGTGATCCTTTTACAAACATTTTCCTCTTAAACTGTATTAAATCATCCTAAGCTATTAATTTGAATGAGTTCTAACAAGACAGAGTTGAGATTATACTTAACACTGAAAACAAGATTATTCTTTTGTTCCTCTTTTTCAACCTACCTGTTTCCATGTACCCCAAATCTACTCATCCCCAAAGCTTTACAAGAAACACAGTCCCCCCAAGTGCTCCACTCAACTCTCCCACTAGTGAATTTCTAACGCAGCCATTATTCAGACCACATTGTGTAGCTGATTACTGTATGCTGTCTTCTATTTGTATCTGCTTCACAACAGATGACAATTCTCATTTCCCTAGCTGAAACGTAAGCTCCTTGAACAAGGTCCACCTTTTATATTTCTCATGGACTCCTCTACTGTGTCAATATTGAGTTCATGACAAATGCTTAAGAATTCTTATTGGCTGATTTAAAATGAAGAGAGAGCAAGAGCTATAGAACACTCTGTACACGAGTACCTGTATGAAGCTTTGGCAAAGTCTAAAATAAAGCTTTTCAGACTACTACATGTTTATTGATATTTGTCCTTTACCTGGGAATAGAACAGTTGAAGGTTAATACACAAAGGGGCTAAAGGGAAAGGCCTACAGTTAAAGATCACACTGGTTTAGCTCCTGCCCTGTAAGGAATGAGGAACTACCAAGGTGAGCCCACTTACAGTGCAGATGGAGACTATTTTGGAATGCCCGGCATACTCCCCACATCACAGAGCTGAGTAGCTTCTGATTCTATCAATACAAAGGATCAATTACTCATTCTGTCAGGCCAAGTCAGTCCGGGGGTAATAAATAGAAAGGAAAGGAGCTTTAGAAAATTTAAATGTAATACCATTATTTAAAACAAACAAGTGAAACATGTTTTCTCATTCTTCATAATCCAAAAGACACATCTAGAACAAGGCTAGTGAGCTCTAGAGTTCAATCATTTCAAGCATACTCTATATACTTATAAATGGGGATGCAGAACCTCTGCTCTTTTCTTTATACATGAAACGGGAACTTCTTGTCCCTACTACCAAGCAGGTACTGTTGTGTTCTAGGCACCGGGAACATAGCAGTTCACCAAACTCATAATTCTAGTAACAATTACGTAAAGCCTAGCTTAGTATTTGATAGAAATAAAGAGACTTCAAGGATAGTCCAAATCTCTTATCTTAGAGGAGAAAACCAAGGTTAACCAGACAGGTTAACTAACTTGTTTCAGTTGGTTATGCCAGGTCTATGGCAACAAAGCCAGGAGGAGAAACCAGATTTCTCATCTCTCATCTAGTAACAAATTTTGCTTATTCAGTAAGCAAGTATTTCTGGCCATTACATGCCAGACACTATGCTAGGCACCAGGTACACAAAAATAAGGATAAGATACTGACCCTGTACTCCAAAAGCACAGGGGAACCGTAAGACAATGAGATGAGTACAATAATAGAAGTGGTAACAGAGAAAAAGCAAACTACATCTCTAATTGCACAGGACTTCCAATATTTTAAAAGAAAATGAACTGTTACTAGTTTGTTTTATTCTCCCTATAGCCCTATGAGTACAGAACACAGATCTTATTATTCCTGGTCTATAGATGGAGAAATTGAAGTGCAAAGCGGGTAAGGGAGTCTATTAAGGTCATCTCCAGTGGTAGCAAAATGCTTAGAAACCAAGTCTGTCTACTCCAGGATAGACTTTTTTCCCACTCGATGGGAAAGGCAGATGTTCTTTTTCTGTCCAGTTCCCTTCTGATCAAGACCACACATTTGTAAGACTGTGCACAGAACAATCTGTGGCTGTGAAAGTAGACTTCACTGGCCTATGAGGTCTCATTGGCTGAGTTTAGTTATTCAATGGTTGAGTAACCAACCAACAAGACATCATTATTACTAGCATTCTTACAGTGCCCATGATACATACACAGAATAGAAGCAAAAGGTTCTGCCCACGGGGAGTTAATACTGTAGTGGACAGGTATATAAACATTTCATCCAAAAGTGACATAATTAAACAAACTACAGCTAGAAGAATCATTACAAATAATGGCAAGTTTAAGACACTAAAGGTTTTGCAGAGCATATCTAGTGGGTCCTGCCAAGAAATATACTCTTTAAGGGTTAAACAAAGAACAGAAGCCTTGTATATATAATGACATATACCAACCTTCAGGTTATTGAAATAAAAACTCTTACCAAAAATGCTTATCACGTTAAAAATAATTAACTTTTTAATACCTTCATTTTAGGTTTCAGCTTTATTCAAAACAATTATATGAATGTTCTATTTCCCTCTTTCCAAGAAAGTTACATATTTTGTAACCTTTCCTACTTAAGAGGAATGAATTTATAATGGAGGTTCACATCAGCAAGCTGTGGCAAAGAGATTACAACAGTGTGGTTTCATTGTGCTATGCTTCCACCCTCCTTCAGATGCAACCTACATAAAATGAATCTGATCATTTTCTCCTGTATAAAGTAAAATTTGTATACACATCCAAGAATCACTCACTTCATAAAAAGTAAAAGGGAAAAAAAGCATTTCTTCATTTTCGAGTTCAGTTTTAAACATTAATTTCACTTGTTTGATAACCTCATATCATATTTTATTTATGCACTATTTATCATGGCCTTATAATATGACCAAACTGTTTTAAACCTTAGCACTTTATTTAATTATTAACAAAATAAGCAAAGCTAAAAAGAAACAAGTATTAGTGATTTCAAACTAGTGACAGGAAGAATTTATTTAGGAACCAGCTAAATAGTAAAAATTACAATCAACCTTTCAAAGGAATAATGTTATCATTATTAGAAATACAACTCAGCTAAAAAAAAACAACTCTCTAGTATTTCCTTAGTATACTCAAGGAATTCACACTTACAGCCAACTGCTTTCCATTTAAATATTTATTGAATTTTATAGGGTGATAAATAGCAATTTAAATAACAATTCAGAACTACCAGTAGATTTCAGTAGATTTACCAACGGTTCATCACAAAATTATTTCATGATATTTTCTCATTCCTAAGACTTGGTTCCATCACAAGAAAATATATTTTAATAAACAAGAGCTTAAAACCTGACTTAAAAGTGTGATCATCAACTTTTTTAGGCAGGAGAGGAATAAGGCCTGATTTATCTCTAGAGCATCAAGAGAAAGACCACTGGGCCAAATCAGATATAGTAAATGAAGTTAAGAAATGATTAAGCATGCAGCGACAGTGACATCTAGTGTTAACAACTGCAACCCACTAGACTAACACTAAACCCTCCTGAGTGCTAAAGAAACAGTTATTCAAAGCTTCTCTTCTTTAAAAACCAACAAACAGAACTTGTGCATTGTATCTAAAAATTACTCATAATCAAAATATTTCAGTAAGTTTTTTTCTCAGACGTTAAAAAAAATCCTTAAGAGGAAAATGTCTCAGAGAGTAAACATAACACCGAAGACCTAAAAGTAAAAAGCACTGTTTATTCTGTGTGACCAACATCCGTAACTGCTCCCCTTGGTTAGAGGTTAATGTAAAAGTAATCTGGACATGTCCCGATGAGTGTACTTTAAACTTCCAGTTACTATAAAAGCAAAGATATTGCACAAGCTAGTACCTGATGACACATCAAGAAAAAGCAATATAGGACATTTCAGGAATACATGAAGAAGATGTAAATCAAAAACAAAACAAAACAAAAAAAACGAACTTTAGCTGTTGCATTGAGAAACAAGCTCTACATTTCAGCCCTTGCTACTCTGATATATAGTTTTTTGCTGCTTTGAAAGGTCCACTTATTAAACAGTAGATATTTTTGCCCAAGGGCTTAGAATTTGGCAGCATAGGTTAATTTACCATAGTATTTTTATAGTTTTATGCTCTAGATGAATCTATAAAAGTAAGCAAAATTCCAAAAATTATTTTTGGCCAGGACAATTTTTTTTTTTTTTTTTTTTTTTTTTGCCATACGCGGGCCTCTCACTGTTGTGGCCTCTCCCGTTGTGGAGCTGCGGACGCACAGGCCCTGTGGCCATGGCTCACAGGCCCAGCCGCTCCTTGGCATGTGGGATCTTCCCGGACCGGGGCACGAACCCGTGTCCCCTGCATCGGCAGGCGGACTCTCAACCACTGTGCCACCAGGAAAGCCCCAGGACAATATTTTGTAAAAAAGTAAAGTTAGCATTAGATGAAGCTTACCTATTTTTTTTGGAAAGTTCATCCTTTCCCCTTTTAACTCCAAATATTCTTGTGATCAACGTACTGAAGAGAAGTGTGGATGAATTTCTCACCTAATGTAAAAATAAATACACAATAAAGGTTAAGAAATATTCATGGCATGAAACCAACATTTACAATGTTCAAACTAGACATTCAAAATCATTACCCGATTGCCTAGTGTGGGGCTAAAGAAGATGTGGTTTATGTCCATAAAAGAAGACAATTTTCAATAACTTTATAGTAATTACCTCAATTACTTCCTCTTAAACTGAGCTCTACAGTCCAACCACATGCACACAACACAACTTTTTCCTATACTTCTAATATTACCACCAACTGTTTTCATTATCCCTTTGTACTTATGTCATTAAATAACACTTAAAAAGAAACAATAAATTCATTTTCCCACATCATTTCTGATGATGAATATCCCAAGAAAGAGCTCAGCTCTTTCCTTTTATTTTCTGTAATCATTTACCTATGAGAAAAAACTTATCAGACCTAACTCAAAGGATCCACATTATTAATATGGCCAAGAAAATATTTAATATCATATACAAAATGTTATTAACCACACAACTGCAGTAACCTAACTAAGTAATGTTAACCCTAAGATTATCTGAGGCAACTGGTTCACAGAAATAAGAAGAAAAAACTATAAACATGAATCATTTCTTCAAATGGTAATAATAAAGCAGACCTATTTCCAAACCAATGTGTCAAGACGCTTTCCTACATCATAAAGATGTCTTGAAAGCCATGGGATATTGGGCTTCCTCAATTACCTTGCCAAATCAGAGTAGAGATGTATAAATATATACTGACTTCCCTATAGTGTGTAAGGCCCTATACCAACCCCATGGAGAATGTCCAGAAATAGAACACACACACTTACTGCTAACTCAGAGCTTATATTCTAATTAGATAGGAGTCATATGGTGTGTTAAACAGCAATATAAGAAAAAAGGCAGTTAAAAGTAACAATGTAGGATTTAGAAGATAGCTTCCTGAAACTACTGCAGTAAGGATCACAACTCAAATGCCCATAAGGACAGTGAGTGACAGAGGCAGCAGAGGATTGGGTATAATGCAGTCACTATTCAGCTTCAGCTGAAGTTGCTGCCTTGAGGGGAATGTAAGCCCAGTGCTGCCAGATCTTTTGCTTTTTCAAGAGAAGCCAGAAACCCCAACTTTTATGTGAACTCTATTTTGAAAAGTTGGCAACAAATTAAAGGAAAAAAAAAACTATTGTGGAAGCCAAATAAAACACAGTTGTGGGCCAAATTTGACCTATCAGCCACCAGTTTGCAACTTCTCCTCTAGAAGCACATGACTGACTCAATTTATGTGTGGTAACTCTTGAAATGGACCACAGATACTCAATTTATGTGTGGTAACTCTTGAAATGGACCACAGATACACTGGCACAATTCATACCATAATTGTAATAAAACCCTAAAATTGGACAAACTCACTTATGTCCATTCAACAGTTAACAAACATTAATGAAGTCCCTACTGTGTGCCTTGCCTAATATCCCCAAACCCATCACTGTCCTGTTACTCTATCAACATCGCCTCTGTCCTAGCTCAGGTCTTGATTATCTCTCACCTAGGCCATTGACTTGGTTCCCAAAGACTCCTTAGGTTCAAGATGACTTGGTAACGTCATCCAGGACCCTATCGTCTCTCAAGAATCATACAAAAATATAAAAAGAAAAGAAAAATCAAAACACAAACTCCATCTTGCCCTAAACCAAACTTGCTGACAAAGACTGCCAGAAGCAGTAAACTTAAAACAGGAGTGTCTGGAGATGAAAGAGGATGCCTGCTGAGGCATACCTTATCAAAACTGCAGAGGACTGTTTTACAAAGTGAATGGGCACCCATCCGCCACCCCAACCAAGAAAGAAAACTCCCTTGTTTGATTTGATAGACTGAAGGCAGGAGACACATAATGTCTTTTAGTAATGTTAAGATGGATCAAACAGATTACCAGCTTGATCCATTCATCGAGTTCCCGCATTAGTAGCCAGTGATTATCATTACTTATTCCAGTAGGTATAGCAAATTAGTGATATTCTACCATTAATTAGTTACAATTTTCAGAAAAACTACCATTAAAAAAAAAAGCTTTCCTTCATGAGCTATTTGGTCATTCTGTTATCAGTTAGTACAGAATTATTTCCATAAATTTACCAGTGTGCAGAATGAGTTCATGTCATAGTAACCTCCAAAGGTGACCAAATGATAAACTTTTAAGACATTTTTAAAAATTAATTTTCCTGTTATTGAGATATAATTCACATACCATAAAATTCACCATCTTAAAGGTATTATTCAGTGGTTTTTACTATGTTCACAAAGTAAGAAACTATCACCACTACCTAATTCCAGAATATTTTCATGACTCCAAAATGAAACCCTATACACATTAACAGTCATTTCCTACTCTCCCTCACTAGGCAAGTACTAATCTACTTTCTGTCTCTAGGGATTTGCCTATTCTGGATGTTTCATATTCATGAGATCACGTGACATGCAGCCTTTTATGTCTGGCTTCTTTCATTTGGCTTTCATTCTCAAGGTTCACCCATGTTGTAGCATGTATCAGTATGCCATTCCTTTTTATGGCTGAATAGTATTCCACTGAATGGATATACCACATTGAAAAAATCTACTCATCATTTGATGAACACTGGGTTGTTTCCACTTTTGGGCTATTATGGATAATGGTGCTATGAACACTCACATACAAGTTTTTGTGTGAACATGTTTTCACTTTTCTTGGGTATATACCAAGAAGTGAATCTGCTGGGTCACATGGTAACTCTCTGTTAACCTTTAGAGAAACTGCCAAAGTGGCAGTACCATTTACATCCTTACCAGCACTGTATGAGAGTTCCATTTTCACCAGTTCTCCAAAACCTCCCCAATAATTGTTGTGGTCCACCTTTTAAGCTATAGCTATCCCACTGGATATGAAATGGTTATCTCATTGTGGTTTTGATTTGTGTTTTCCTGATAATGAATGATGTTAAGCATCTTTTTTTTTTTTTTTTTTTTTAAAAATTGAAGGCAACCCCACATCAAGCAATATCAGCACCATTTTTCCAACTGCATTTGCTCACTTCGGGTCTCTGTGTCACATTTTGATAATTCTTGCAATATTTCAAACTTTTTCATTATCATTATATTTGTTATGGTGATCTGTGATCAGTGATCTTTGATGTTCCTATTGTAGTTGTTTTGAGGCACCACAAACTGTGCCCATATAAGATGGCAAACTTAATTGATAAATGTTATGAGTGTTCTGACTGCTCTGCCAACCAAGTGTTCCTTTTTTTTTTGCGGTATGCGGGCCTCTCACTGTTGTGGCCTCTCTCGCTGTGGAGCACAGGCTCCGGATGCGCAGGCCCAGTGGCCATGGCCCACGGGCCCAGCCGCTCTGCGGCATGTGGGATCCTCCCGGACTAGGGCACGAACCCGCATCCCCTGCGTCGGCAGGCAGACTCCCAACCACTGTGCCACCAGGGAAGCCCAATTATCACTTGTCACCATCTTTATTAATATTTCTCTATTCTGAGCCACTATCATCACTTGGCAGAACTATTACAATAGCTTCCTGATTGGTCTTCCACGTTCCCTCCTGCCACCTCACAATCGAGCCTTCACTTTTCACTACATCAGTCAAAGCCCATCATCCCCCTACTGTGAAACTCTCTCATGCAGGGTTTTTCAACAGTAGTGGAAGCCAAGTGTCAAACCCCAGACACCAATGGTGACTGGGGCTCATCCAGCCATTTCCAGATTCAGATGAGATACTACAGCACAGGGCATGGGATCTGGCTTCTCTAGCAGCTGCCCAAGGATTGTGTCAATACCTGCACAAGTTGTGTTAATGCCCCAAGGGGTGAACTTTGACCAATAAGAGAGAGAAGGTGGGACTGTTCCCAGAGTCGGTAGTTTCACATGGCCTGGCTAGAAGATACACCACATGACCAGACAAGCAGCTCAGTTTTCCTGCAAGTTAAACTACAACACCTGCTTGATAATGTCTCTTCTCTTTTCTTGCCTCACTTCCCTTTTTCCTTCATTCCTGC
>NW_006773205.1:61874-70665 GCF_000442215.2 Lipotes vexillifer | reverse complement strand
TTCATTCCTGCTGCTGTAGGTTTGTACCGTTCAATAAAACCTTATAGCCTGGGTGCCCAGGCTATACCTCCAGCTCTGTTTTCTAAGGACAGGGTCAAAACCCTACAAGGTAAGTAAGATACACCTTTGCCGTATTCCTATAATACCCAAAACTTTCCCCGATAATAGCACAGATTCTAGAATCACACAAATAATAGTTGTATGTCCTTGGACAAGGTTATTTCTCCTCTCTCCTCTCTTTATCTGTGAAATGGGGATTCTAATAACAGAATCTACCTAGCAGGATTGCTCTGAGCATGAACTGAGCTGATCAATGTAAATGATACCAAGCACATGGAACATAGTCAATAAGACAGTCACTATTATGATTGTCTTACTTATCCTTGTATTTCTAGTGTTTAATATTGTCTGTAACCAGTAGGTATGCCTAATGTTTTATATATATTTACAACAATACATTTCCCCTAGCTTTTAAAAATGCCTAATAGGTGGCAAAGATTGAGAGATTTGTGTGGTCTCAATACAAAGATTGAGGACTCTGTACAAACTATTAAATATACACATGAATGCTTCCTGGAAAATGTTCCTTTACTGCAAAATTAAAATTAAGCTTATTTTACTTTTTTTTCCCTCTAACTTACCAGGAAAAACAATTAAGCCAAAAGTACAGATGGAGTCACCTTTAGGTACAAGATATATTCCTGAGAAGATGTGTACAAATCAGATTTCTGTAAATCAAACCATATTTCACACACAGTCATGAAAAACCACTCTTTAAACAACTTCACACAGAATGCTATGGTTAACTGTTTTGTAAAATGAAGACTTCTTCACATCCATTGAGTATGTTGACATGGTTCTGGCATAACTTAGATTAGGTTTTTATAAGGAAGGAAAATGAACAATTGATATATTTAAGTCAGAGTATGGATCATTATACCTGTGATGTTTATTTTCTCTGGTAAAGCAAACAAACTGACTAGAAACAAAAAAGATTCCTTTAAAACACGTGTTAAAAGGGAAGATTCCCCCCAAATAAAACTATACATAAGCACTTATATGTATGTGTGCAGGCTTTTATAGATTATGTGTGCATATGAGTACTACACACACATAAAAGCCACATAGAAAAAAGAGAAAGAAAACACATTCGAATGCTAAAGATTATCATATCTGTATGGTAGTTAAACCGGTGACTTTTCCTTTTATGCTTGTATTTTCAGACTTTCTGCAGTGCCCATGTGTTACTGTTTAAAAGGTCTCCAAAAAAGACTTTAAAGATCCATTCATTTCTGATACTTTCAGTTTTCCTAAAGTTGGAAAAGTCACCAGGTTTCACTCTGAAAGCCCTTTCATAGAGAACATTTCTCTGTTCATCTGGAATTAGTGGCTTATAGAAAACAATACTGACATTTCTGGCAATCAGCTTTATGATCTCTACTCTTCCTGATGGTGAAGCCACATTCCTACCTACCTCTCCTGACAGTATACAGGTATTGCTCCGTTTTCCTGTAAATGTAAAAGGTAAACACCGTGTCCTCAGGAGTAGTTGGGCAATGCTCCTAGACAGAATTTCAGACATTTATCTTTCTTACAGGAAGATGTACGATTTTCCAGCCAACAGTTGGCAATCTTGAGGATTCCTCTTTACATTGGGAGTCTGTGCCTTGGGCTCCACTGCAATATACTGACTGTCAATTAGAGGCTCATCAGAGAGTTATGAATTGGTTTGTGCAGCTCACTAATTGGAAAGCCTGCCTTTCTAGTAAATTCTCCATTCTGCAGGTAATATATTAAGGTCTAGCTTCTTTTCTCCTCTCCCTTTGCCAGTCTTTTTTTTTTTTTTAATGCTACAGTCAAGTGCCTACAAACCATAGGTTAGTCTCCTTTATTCTAGAAGGCACAATGATGTAGAAAAAAAACAGTAAAATCATGGTGTTTCTCCCAGGAATTATTTTTAAAAAGTGAAAGTTTACTTTCTTTAATCTGAAAACTGTACTGGGTATTGCCCACAATCTTAGAGTTCTGAATCAAAAAGTTTCTGGATGGTAATCATATTGCAAAAAACAAAAGAAAACAAAAAAAAGTGACTCAGCATTTAACTTCCCCCATTTTCATGTTTTGTGTCTGTTTTTTTCACCTTTTGATAAGTATATTTCCGGCATTCGCTCAACACACTGATACCCAGAGCCCACAACAGACACATTCAGATACTCAGAGTCATGCTGCTTCCAGCTCAACATCAAGTGCAATCAAAACATCAAACGAGATACCACTTCACACCTGTTAAGATGGCTGTTACCAAAAAAACAGAAAATAACAAGTGCTGGCGAGGATGTGAAGAAAATGGAACTCTAATGGGAGTATAAAATGGTGCTGCCACTGTGGAACACAGTTTGACAGTTCCTCAAAAAATTAAATATAGAATTACTATATGATATACACAAATGAATTGAAAGCAGGAACTGAAACAGATACTTGTACACCAATGTTCACTGCAGCATTATTCACCCTAAACAAAAAGAAACAGCTTAAGTGTCCATCAACAGATGAAAGAATAAACAAAATGTCATATATCCATATGATGGAATTTTATTCAGCCTTAAAAAGGAATGAAATTATGATACATGCTACAACATGGATGAACCCTGAAAACACTACGCTAAATGAAACAATCCAGACATGAAAGGACAAATATATGATTCCACTTACATGAGGTACCTAGAATAGGCAAATATATAGAGACAAAAAGAAGAAGAGAGGTTACCAGGGACTGGGGGAAGGGGGATGTGGGGAGTTACTATTTAATGGGTACAGTTTCTGTTTGGGAAGATGAAAAAGTTCTGAAAATGGAGAGTGGTGATGACTGCACAACACTGTGAATGTTTTTAATGCCACTGAATTGTATACTTAAAAAGTTAAAATGGTCAGTTTTTAAATAAAGATAATTGACAGTTTAAACAAAAATAATAACAATGTAGTGTGGGTTTACAACATACATAAAAGTAAAATGTATAATAAAAGCACAAAGATTGGGAGGAGAGAAATGGGAGTACATATTGCTAGGTTCTTATACTTTAAGATGGTAAAATATTACTTGAGGGCAGACTGTGATGTTAAAGATATATACTATAAACTCTAAAGCAAATACTAAAATAAGAAAACAAAGAGTTATGGCTAATAAGCCAACAAAGGAGACAGAATGTAACCATAAAATTCCAAGGGTCAAAATGTAGCTTGATCCAAGGATTTATCCCTTGGAGTAACTCCTTAATAAAATGCAGTACATATTTTGTATCATCCAGTGAAAGGTTAGTTTATTAAAACCTACTCAGAGGTATAATTAAGTCAATGAAAATAAATAGCAAATGCACTTACTGCCCAGACTGGTGATGTAAAGCCCAGAATTGCAGCCTTAGCTCCATCAGCAATGTAAGGGATAATAATTTCTCCCAGACGTGTATCTCTGAACAAGGCTCTAAGGATATTTAAAGCATGAACCTAGAATAAAAAGTTCAAAATCAATTGTAGGTTGAAGACTGTGGTAATTCAAAATCTGTACATATCCAGTATCATAGCCTCCAAACAAAAAAATTACCAAATTACAAGAAGAAATGGATAATTCACAAATAAAATAGATTTTAATAAAACATGCCTAATGATTGATAAATCAATTTTCTTAAGTTAGCAAGATTTGAACAATGCAATACAAAAGTTTGATCCAATGGACCTATGTAGAATCCCGCACCTAGCAAACAGAGACGATACATTCTTTTCAAGCACACATGAAACATTTATTTTTTTAAATGACCTCAAACCTAGCCACAAAGCCTCAACAAACACCAAAAAATTAATTTCTTACAGATTATGCTCTGATCACAGTGGAATTAAGTTAGAAATCAGTTTCTTTACATACTTTTAAAACTGACACATTTTAAAACACTAGTCAAAGAAAAAAATTTTTAATATTTAGAGCTGAATAATGAAGATGCTACACACTGACACTCGTGCGATGCATTTAAGTGGAACATAAAAGAAATGTACACCTTAAATGGCATCTATTAAAAAAAAAGGCAAACCATTATATACAGAATGGATAAAAACAAGGTCCTACTGTATAGCACAGGGGACTATATTCAATATTCTGTGATAAACCATAATAGAAAAGAAAAGAAAAAAGAATGCATATATATGTATAAATGAATCACTGCTATAGGGCAGAAATTAACACACTGTAAATCAACTATACTTTAATAAAAAAATGAATTGGAAAAAACATCCAATTAAGATGACTGAAAAAGAACAATAAACTCAAAAGAGAGGAAGAAAATTTAAAAGAGTAGAAAATTTTAAAACGTCAATGACATAACTACGAGCATTAACAAAACCAAAAGGTGATTCTTTGAAATAGAAACAAACCTCTGATGAGACTAACCAAGAAGAGAAGAAAATAAGCAATATCATGAATACCAAAGAGGACATGACTAAAGGTACATCAGAGAATAAAACAAAAATATTTCTACCCTAGTCAATTAGAAAAATTAAGGCAAAATGAACAATTTCCTAGAAAACAGAACTAATCAAAACAAATTCAAGGAGAAATGGAAAAGCTATATAGATATTACCGTTATATAAAGAAAATCAATAGTTAAAAATCCTACTCATAGACCAAAAAGAAAGCAAGACACCAAACCCACCAAAATAACACACACACACACACACACACACACACACACACACACACACAGACCCACATGATTTTATGGACGAATTCTACCAAATATTCAAAGAATACATAATCCCAATCTTATTTAAACTGTTAAGAGAAGATGCTCAAGTTTATTTTATCAGTCCAGTACCACCTGGCTATCAAAATAAGGTAGGGACAACTACTTTGAGAAATGGTATTATCTATTAAAGCTCAACATACACATACTCAATAACAACTCCTAAGTATCTACTCAAAAGAAATGTACATATTTGTTCACCATTAGGCGTGTCAAAGAATGTTCTTAAAAGTACTGTTCTTGGGCTTCCCTGGTGGCGCAGTGGTTGAGAATCTGCCTGCTAATGCAGGGAACACGGGTTCAAGCCCTGGTCTGGGAAGATCCCACATGCCACGGAGCAACTGGGCCCGTGAGCCACAACTACTGAGCCTGCGCGTCTGGAGCCTGTGCTCCGCAACAAGAGAGGCCGCGAGAGCGAGAGGCCCGCGCACCGCGATGAAGAGTGGCCCCCGCTTGCCACAACTAGAGAAAGCCCTCGCACAGAAACGAAGACCTAACACAGCCATAAATAAATAAATAAAGCAAACTGTCAACAAGTAAAAATAAACAAAAAAAAAAAAAAAGGGGGGCCAAAAAAAAAAAAAAAAAAAAAAAAAGTACTGTTCTTAATAAATAACCCCAAATTTAAAACCACCCAAATTTTCATCGACAGAAGAATGGATAAATTGTATACTATTACATAGCAATGAAAATGAATAATTCACAACATGGATGGATATCATAAACTTAATGTTCATCAAAAGAAATCATATCAAAAGAGTATATAATGTATGGTTACATTCATTTGAAATTAAAAAAAACAGGTAAAGCTATGGTGTTAAAACTAAGCTAGTGGTTACATTTGGGGAAAAGGTACTGATTAGAAAGGAGTATGAATGGGCTTTCAGGTGGTAAAATGTTCTGTTTCTTGCTGGTTATAGAAATGTGTTCACTTTGTGGAGGCACACATATTATTTGTACACATCTTTTTATGTTTGTTATAATTCAATAAAAAACTTTTACATAAAAATGAGGACAGGTACAGCATGAAAAAGGAAAACCACAGGTTAATTTCACTTATGAATCCAGTGAAAATATGTGAAAAAAAATTTTTTTTCAAATTTTTAGGTGAATCTAGCAATGTGTAAAAAAATCTATCATTTCAAAGTTGGGAGTTCATTCTCTGTAGGCAAAGATCCTACTACATTAAAAAGTCAATATAATTCATGATGTTTGCAAATTCTGGAACAAAACATTTATCTCAAAAATGCTTGAAAGCATTCAATGAAATTTGGTTTCCTTGATAAGAGACACGTTAAAACCTACAGCAAATATCAGAAACAAAATAAGGATGTCTGCTATCTCTATTTCTATACAAAACTGTGCTACAAGTGCCAGCCAGAAGAACAAGAAAATTTTTTTAAAGAATTAGAAGAGGGCTTCCCTGGTGGCGCAGTGGTTGAGAGTCCGCCTGGCGATGCAGGGGACGCAGGTTCGTGTCCCGGTCCAGGAAGATACCACATGCCGCGGAGCAGCTGGGCCTGTGAGCCATGGCCGCTGAGCCTGCACGTCTGGAGCCTGTGCTCCGCTACGGGAGAGGCCCGCGTACCGCAAAAAAAAATGAGAAGAGTAAAGCAAATTTAGCATTTCTAAGGATATGATTACCTATAAAGAAAATTCAAAGAATTTACAGACAAGTCATCAGTTGAATTACAGCAATTTAGGTAGGTTGCTGAACACTTCACAAAAGATGTGTAAGACTTTTAAAAAAATTAATTTTAAATGTAATGAAAAACATTAAGGAAGATCTGAATAAGTGGAAAAATAAAGCCATGTACATGGACTGAAAGATTCAGTATCAAAAAAGGAAGTCATTTTCCCCAAATAAATCAATAAATTTAAATTCCAACCAAAATTTAAAAAGGGCTTTCTGGTTGAACTTAACAAGCTGATTCTAAAACTTATATGGAAGAGCAATGGGACAAATATTGCCAAGGTAATTCTGAAGGGAAAAAAAGGAGATTCACCCTACCAGATATCAAAACTTATTTTAAAAAATACAGTAATTAAAATAGTGATTTGGGCCCAGGGACAGACTAATAGACTAATAGAATAGAGCACAGAAACAGACATGCATATCGACAGAAACAGTACATGAGAAGTGGTGTTAGTATGATAGTACAAGAGGAAAGGATGTATTATACAAAGAAAATATAAAATATCTTTCTGACCCTGGGGTATGGAAGGCTTTCTTAAATGAGATCCAAATGCACAAACCATAAAAGAAAAGGCTGACATATTCCATTTTATTAAAATTTAAAACTTCCAGGCAATAACAGAATAATAAAAAAAGTGAAAAGAAGTGATAGACTAGGAGAAGATATGTGTAATTCAAAGAACCAAAAAGGAAAAAAATATCAGGAAAATAATTTTAAAACAACAAAAAACCCAACTCCTGCAAAACAAAGACAAAAAACCAAATTAAAGGTAGCCAAAGTCTTTAAATAGGCAATTCACAGAAGTAATACTAAAGCCTAATAAATACATGGAAAGATGTTAAAGCTAGCCAGTTATCAGAGAAATGCAAAATAAAACTGGGAAACACAAATTTCACACCAGGCAGAAAGGAAAACATTTGTATGCAATGAAACTCTGCTTGGAAATTAAAATGAACTTGGAGCTCACTAATTTTATTTTTTTATTTTTTATTTATTTATTTTTTTTTGCGGTACACGGGCCTCTCACTGCTGTGGCCTCTCCCGTTGCGGAGTGGAGCTCACTAATTTTAAAAAATGTTGACTGAAAAAAACCCAAACTATAAAACAATGTGTAGATAACACAATTCATGTAAAAAAAAAAGCTCTTAAAAGAATGAAAAAAATGCACGAAATGATTTGGTTTAATGATTACAGATGAGGAGGACCAAAGGTAAACAGAATATGGAGGAATCCACAGTGTATGCAACTGTATCTGTAACGTTTTACTTCTTTTTTTTTTTGCAGTACATGGGCCTCTCACTGCTGTGGCCTCTCCTTTGCGGAACACAGGCTCCGGACGTGCAGGCTCAACGGCCACGGCTCACAGGCCCAGCCGCTCCACGGCAATGTGGGATCTTCCGGGACCAGGGCACGAACCCGTGTCCCCTGCATCGACAGGTGGACTCTCAACCACTGCACCACCAGGGAAGCCCACGTTTTACTTCTTAAACTTGGAACTGATTTCATGGATGTTGATTATTCACTGTACATTTTTACATGCTGAAATATTTCACAGATAATAAAAAAATAATACAGAAGTAAACCATGGGAGGGGAGAAGGAAAGCAAGTCATCATCCAACACCTAGAAGAACTGGTCAGAGATAAAATATTAAATTTTTACCAATTTAATAAAAATGATCACTAGTGGTAATTAATGACCTTGAAGCAGAGTAAGGTAATAATTTACTCTTTAAAACCAAATTTCACTATTTTCAGGTGTTCTTATTAAACAATGTTATTTTTTAAAGTGATAGTCTAAGAAAATGGAGCCAATTATATTTTTCACACTTTTTTGGGGAAAATAAAATGATCATTTCTGAAAGGTGATCAGTAACTTTTTATTTAAAATTTTTAAAGAAATTTCACATTGTATAGTCACAGGCCACTATGTGACATGTGTTAATAAACCCTATCCTTTCCCACCGGTCCACATTCTGGCCCATGGGCTTCCCTTTAATACCTCCCACAGGCTCTGACATAAAACCATATGTACTTGACTGTAAACTTCAGCTCTCAGTCTGTTCTCTGACCTAGCGTGGGCCTCCCACAGGTGGGTAGGAACATCCTACTATGAAGCATTTGCTGAGAAAGCCTAGACAAGAAGTATCTGACAGGTATGCACTACCATGGAGTGGAGTGAAGCTGTGAGGAACATTTAACCCAAATTCACACACACACATAAGTACATACTTAACCCAATGTTAGCACTGACATAAAAAGGAGTATTAGCTAAAATTAAAATATGACTATACCCAAACAGACACTAC
>NW_006773205.1:56413-61852 GCF_000442215.2 Lipotes vexillifer | reverse complement strand
CCAGACACTACATCTTAGGGAAAGATCCAACTGCCGAATCATAAAATATACATCGACTCAAAGAAGCACACATGAAATTTGAAGGTGATAGCACATTCATTTTTAAATTTTTAGATACAGTTGTAATATTACAAAATATCTTGTCTAAATTGAATGTTTTCACCACAGTTTAAAAACAGATCATCTTGGTCAATCTATAACAACTAAAGCAATGGTTTATTTTGTGGACTGGAAAAACCAAAACAAAACAAAACCCCTCTGAATAAGCTTCAAATGTCTGTCTTATCCTCAAGAGTT
Organism: Lipotes vexillifer; assembly: GCF_000442215.2. NCBI lineage: Eukaryota > Metazoa > Chordata > Mammalia > Artiodactyla > Lipotidae > Lipotes > Lipotes vexillifer. The sequence continues at coordinate 61,555 of NW_006773205.1, read as the reverse complement.
CTGTACCTTCAGCAGATTTTTCTTTTTAAGTACAGCAAAGATTTAAAACCACGGCCTTCCTAGCAGGGTTTGTATATTTCCATTATTACCTTAGGGACTGTGCTCTGTAAGTCATCTGTAGGTCCAGCCAAAGAGATTAACTCTTTCATTGTTATTTTCAACAAATCCATTTTGCCTTTCTTAGGTTCAGATGCCAACAATGCCTATGGAAAAACAAGACAGAAATTATCAGGACTATTATTTTATATACACCTGTTTGCTACTTCCCAGAATTGATTCCCCAATGCAAAATCCCCTTTATAAAAACATGTGGTGTTAAGCAAGTTAATTAAGCCACGTGGCCTCCGGCAAGCAGCTTAACCTCTCCATCCCTCAGATTCTTCGTCTGTAAAATTAGGTGGTGCTATCACAGCATCTCTAAGGTCACCTCCAGTTTGCTTATTAATTATGTAATTCTAAGAGGTTGAAAACGGCTCTTGTTGGCAACTCTTCTAAGACCATAATTGGGTAGCAGGTCTCAGACACAATAAGCATGTCAGTTTTAATAACAAATGTATCCAACAAGAAACTTCTCTTCACTTGAAAAACAAAAAATCTCTGGATTAAATTTTTTGTAAGGATTTGGAAACTCCCTGGAGATTGATCAGTTATTTAATTCTTCACAAGAGTCTACCTGGAGGACTATCAAACTGTAGCACTGGAAACTCCATGGGACAAAAGGAAATACTACAAACTTCAAAGGGGGTCCTATATTTGAATATTCAAGAGGTGCTTATTTATTTTGTGTCTAACATTTTGCCAATATTCAATAAACATAAAAATAGGAATATCAAACCACTTGAGGCAATAGAAAGGAATGACGTACTGATACATGTTACAATATGGATGAGCCTTGAAACATGATGCTAAGTGAAAGAGGACACAAAGACAACATACTATATGATTCCATTTACATAGAGACGGAAAATAGATTAGCGGCTGTGTAGGACTGGGAGTAATGGGGAGTTCTTCCCAATAGCTAACACCAAGCAGAGGTTTCCACCAGAACAAGAACATTACTTTATTGGTAAGTTATGCTAGGAAAAATGGGGCCTCTCTGAGCAGATTTTTCTGATAATTTAAATTTTATTCAACTAAAATAAATAAGAAATCTATATATGATTACTAATGTGTCTCCTGGGAACGACAGTTCTTTTTCCCCAAGAGCTGGGCATAGTTATGACATTCTTCCCAAGGCTGGGCTAAGAAGGTGCAGTTCTGACCCCTCTATCACTATAACCAATATGTAGTACCAGTTGGGAACCAGAGATGGAGGCACACAGCACAAAGATGCAACCAAACCTTGCTGTTGCATTAACACTTGTCCTCAGACAGACATATGAGGCAAAAACACACTAGGTCAGAATGAATCAGAGGCAGGAGAATGACCCACACTGGTCCAGAACGGGTCAGATCTGAGAGGAGTCGATTTCTGAAGGTCACCAAAATCTACCCAGCAGAATCACCTCGGTGATCTCTATGCCAAATCAACCTCCACGACTGGTGCCCGTTGTCATAAAAATCATGACTCTGGGAATTTGAGGGAGGCATAAGAAAGGGAAGGAAAACATGTTGGGGTACTAAAAAACAGACTTCATTTCACTTATTTTCATTGCTTTTTTTATATCACCCCATTCCTAGATTTTATCTCCCTGAATATTAAACAAAGATAATTCAGGTCGGGTCTGATTTAGTATCATGAGGACTTGGTTTTTATTCTTTGGATTCATAATGGTGACAGCCTCTTAATTTCAACACTGTGGAAATAAAATATTTTCTTATCGAGTAGCAATATCTGAGTATGCTGATATGAAGCAATCTTTAAGGTATAACATTAAGTGAAAAAAAGCAAGAGACAAAACAGTCTCTTGTGTGGAGTATGCTTTCATCTGTGTTAAAAAGGAAAACGTGTGCACGCGCGCGCGTGCGCGCACACACACACACACACACACACACACACACACACCCAGCAGGGTGCCTGGGCTCAAGTCTTAGCGCTGCTCTTACTATCCTTGTGGCCATTAGCAAATCACTTACCTAACTTTTCTAAGGCCCAGTTTCTTCATCCACAATATACGGATGATCACAGGACCTACCTCGTAGGCCTTGAGGAAGGATTAAATGAGATAACATATGTGAAATAACCACTTATAAAAGTTAGCTACTATTAGGATTAGGATTATTTTATGCATGGATATTTTATAGAAGGATTCAAAAGAAATTGTTAACACTGGTTGCCTACAGAGTCTTAAGGGTCTTTGACATGAAAGGAAGAATATTTTTTCTAATTGAGAAAAAAAATAAAGGGCAGCATGCACACTTCCTGGAAGTGAGCAATGAATGCACCACAGCAATGTCTTCCTACTTCACACACAGGCGGAAATCTCTACCACGCTCTGTTCATATTACAAGACTGACCTCTTAGAGGGTTTGTTCCAAGAAGAGATCTGTCACAGGAACACACTGTCCACACGTTAAAATCACAAATGCTATAGTACTTGTGAAATGTACTACAGAGAAGACAGAAATGTCCCTTATGCAATATGCTCACTCATATGTCAGGGGGGTTAGAATACACTATTATCAAAAGACCAAAAACAAACAAACAAAGCCCCCAGCTATGATCCTGTAGATAAGTATCTACCTGTATGTAGAAAGGAATTCCAGCGCTGCGTCTTGTAGCACAGAGTTTAGATGAAGGATCACTGCATCTAATTTCCTCTAAAACATTCCATAACCACTCTTCCGGTAGCTTCTGCAGACTCAAATTAGGGCACCTAAAAGGCATATATAAAGCAAACATCTGGAATTATCAGGTACCAAAAAGTAAAAGCATAAACTATTGATATACATTAACACTGTTAGGAAAGAATAAACATCCTTACATTCAGAGGGAGGGAAACTAAAAAATGTCTCACTTTCCACTTTTCACCTACTTTCTTCTTTATGATGGGTCTTAGCATTTGTAGCTATTATAGATTCCATTTCTTACAAAAGCATGAAGAGCATGTGTCTTGTGTGCAAATGAGCTTTAATACCTAGGCCTGAACCCACACCCAAAATGTTCTGAAGGTTAATCAAACTCTCACCAATGTTCTATATTGCAAAATTCAAGATTTCCAACAAGCAGAACATAACCTTATAGTTTACTGTAGTTTATATTCTACAGTTACAGAGATTATACATATTCATATACACATTTTTGAAAGTGTATTTTAGTAATCATTTTAGCTTTCTCAAGTGTGGCCTTTCACAAATAAAATTTTCATCCACATCCTATGGAGAATTAATAAAGCAAGTTATTTGGAAAGAACCTTAAACATTTTAAAGTTATTTGGACATTACTGTTAGTGAGATTCTGCTGTACTATGTTAATTGTTATTCTAGAGTGCTTAAAAACATGTGACTTTTAAAAAATTTTTCATCTTATGCCCTAATATACAGTTATATAACATTATCCTAAGAAATAGCATATTTAACGTTAGACAGGCACAATTATTTTAGAAGGATCATAATTGGCTTTAACTAAAATTAATACGAAAATAAAGAGGTAAAGTCCAAAAGAAAAATACTCTCTTTTTTAAATTGAAGAAGACAGTCTTCAGCAAGACAACTGATTTCTAATTTGTAGAGAGAATTAGAGCTCTTAAAAACATGTGGGTTTTTTTTTTTTTAATTGAAGTATCATTGATTTACAATGTTGTGTTAGTTTCTGGTGGGGACTTTTTTTTCTTTATTTTAGTTTGGTGTTAAGATAGACAACTTCAGTTTCTGACTAACATTCCAAATAGCAACTCAAATTTAGTTGTTTATGTCTTATATAGAACAAAATATACATAAATAATACTACTTTGAAGGAGGCATATTTGTTTGACATGGGCCTAAAAAACATTATTTCAGCCACAAATGTTACAACCAAATCTCCCTACTCCCAGCAGGCCCTGTGATTTTAAAGGTTTCCTTTTAGCCTGGCTTCAAGTCTATCACCTTGTTCCTGCTTCTTCCCCCTCAGCTCCTTCAGCCATAAAAACCAGCCATCAACAGACTGAACCACAAAATTAAAAGAGATTCAAAGGCAGAACAACCAAATGCAAAGTGTGAACCTTGTTTAGATTCCAACTTGAAAAAAACAAATGTAAAAAAAGATACTTTGAAATAATACAGATAGTTATGTATATATTAGATATTATATGACACCAAGGAATTATTTATAGGATGTGCCAATGGCATTGGGGACATGGAAGAAAGTATTTTTTAGAGAGGCACACTGAGGTGCATAGGAGTAAAAATAACATTTCAGGGATGTACTTTGTAACACTTCAGCAAAGGACAATGAAAGGGATAGATGAAGCAAGTGTGGCAAGGCAACTGCTTGCCTTGCTTGCCAAGCAGTTGGCAAGGTGGTTCATTACATTATTCCCTCTCTCTCTCTCTCTCTCTCTCTCTCTCTCTATCTATATACACACACACACACACACACACACACACACATACACATATACGTGTGTGTGTATATGTTTGAAATTTTAATACGCTTTATATGTTTTTAATTTATGTTTGAAAATTTTCATAATCAAAAATCCATTTCTATGTTTGAATTTTTTATAATAAAAATAATCCTCCCACACTTATGTTACTTACATTACTGAAGTTACTTCCCAATCACTGGGTTTGTATCTTTTAAAAATTATGATAAATGCATCTGTTTCATAGAATAATTTCTCTAGTTTACTACTAATATTGCCAATGTGGTATAATCCTCACACAGTTGCCCAGTCAAAAGCTGAAATCTAAATCCCTAGGAGTTGTTAAATTTAAGTGCTAATGATACAGTTATGGATTGCTGCTTTTTTTGCTCATTTTTCATGGTCTTTTAAGTATATTTGGGTTAATTTACACCACAATGGGTGAGCAGAGAAAAAAAAAAGAGAGAATTAAAGCAAAGTCACCTTTCTGTTATCTAACCATGCAAGAAAAAGCTGGAGTCACAGAGGTGAAAAAAGAAGACTACTTGGGGCTTCCCTGGTGGCGCGTGGTTGAGAAGTCCGCCTGCCGATGCAGGGGATACGGGTTCGTGCCCCGGTCTGGGAGGATCCCACATGC
>NW_006773205.1:24938-56314 GCF_000442215.2 Lipotes vexillifer | reverse complement strand
AAAAAAAAAAAAAAAAAAAAAAGAAGACTACTTGATCTAAGGTTACCTGTGGATTTCATTTACTTATATTTTCTTCCCCACCACAGGACCACTGGCAGTGAAGGACTGGCTTACAGATAATGCTTCAGATGAAGGTTAAGTATTCCTGTAGGAATTCACTATGTAAGAAAAATGAAAGGGGAAAAGGAACTGCAGGAGATGGGGGTACTCACTGAAATACTAGGACAACAAATACTAGTTCAGTAATGCTCCTCCTCCTCAACGCCGTTCCCGGGCCTCCCTGAGCTGGCACACAGAGGTTCTAGCAAAATCAACCAATCCGAGAAGGCAGGCAGGTCTGGGATCAGAGTGGGCCACCTCGCCAGGCATCACCCTTCCTTGCCTGAACTTACAATGGCTCTTGACTATTAAGAAATCTTGAGCTAACTCATTTTCCATCTTGATCAAATCTTCCAGTTGGAAAGGTCCCCTATGTCTTGGCTCCAGCCCTCCTACTTGAATCTAACCTTAAAAATTCTTCCAAATTCCTATGCAGACCTTCTGTTCTAGTAAGGTTGTTCACTTTGCAAATTGCAGTTCTTTGTTGATCTGGAATAAACCCATTTTTGCTGGAGAAATAATTGGCAGTCTATTTGGTTTAAGTCAATAGCTGATACTAGAGATCTGCTGGGTTCTAGCTCTAGAAGCAGAAGTAATGGCCAGGAAGTCAGTTCCTGTGGGGTAACTTGCCTACCTCCTAGGAAACAGGGAATTTCAGTGGCTTCCTCTCCCATGAAAGGTTGTAAAGGCTACTGCCAGAGCTGCCTGGGGCTAAAGCAGTAGGAAAAGCCATGGGTCCAAGGGAGACTCTATCAACCAGGCTGATTACTAACTAGGTGACCAGATCTCTGATATCCCCAGTACCACTGTGGATGGAAGATCCAAAATGCCACTATTTAATCTAGTTCCTCTGCTAGAAAGGAATGAGCCTAGAGAGAGAAAAATAAAGAAACTAACTAAAAAGCCTCCCAATCATAGCCAACAAACCAAAATTCAAAACAGAAATAAGCTTTTTATTAAAAAAGACAATCTGAAAAAATCAGTAATTAGAACATAAATTCACTCTACATGAAGCTTAATTTTATGGAGCAGTCTGACAAAAACATTAAAATAACTGCTTAGATACTCAAGAGCTAAATGAAGGAGTAACTTTCACACTATTTTTAATCTAGCAAAAAGAGATGGCGGGGAGAGAAATTAAATAATTTACCCAAGGTTATATACAACTAACAAGTGACAGAGAGAGAACAAAAATGTAGATTGACACCAAAGCTCTTGCTTAATAAATTAAAGGCATTATTGCAAGGTGCCTGTCCTAAATGCTCAGATATACACTTGGTTTGATCTGGTTCATGATAGAGGTATTATCAACTCTCTTACTATTTGCTTCAGTAGGTTTCATTCAGTCATTTGGAAAAAAGATCTGTTAAGTACCTAGTAGTTGCTTGGCACTATGCTATGCCCTAGGAAAGAAGCAGTAGAATAAAAATTCCAAATTACACATAATTCAGGAAGCAGGTTCCTGTGGATCTAGAATGCATTACCAGAGTATATTGTTTTTAAGGACTGCCTTCCTAATCACGTTTTAGTCAGGTTACTGTTCAAACTGATTTCAGTCCCTGAATATCCACCATCAGAGTAGGGGTTAAAATAGTTTTGAAACAAACTGGTGATATGGATAGAAAGCTAGCTGGAGAATCAAAATATCCTACAGAAAATCCACTCAGTGGACAACCTACTTGTGACTGACTTGAGGTAAACTGTGTCACACTCAACTCCCTTAGATGACTGGGGACATTTATTACTGTTAATAAACTGTTTTCTTACATTAACTGAATGACTCATCGCTGGCCTAAAGAAATTATGTCACCTTCAAACACAAAGCAACTAATTTCACATTTTAAATGTGAAATACATTTAAAGCCGATATATGAAGCAAAATTCCCAGAAAATTATCAAAACTCAATTGCCAGGAAATTAATTATGTGTAACCTCAACTGAGTAAAGGTTAAGCCTCTACCAATATCTTCATTTCCCAAATAATAATTTACTTACCAAGCTGTTATCACTAAGGGTTTTTTGTTTGTTTGTTTTAGCACAAGGAAGTAAATTCTTTCCCTTTCCCCTAAACACACTTTTACTTTGTTAGGTTTAAGAGCAAGTCCAAATGAAAATTCATTCAAATAAATAAGTTATTGGGTACAGAAAAGTAAATGTCAATAAAAACAAAGCTACTTATTTACTGATGGTTAATAAACTTTTACCTTACCATGGTTCCTTATTTTTCATTTGCTAATTACTTAAATAATTGTAAATAATGCGAAGAAAAAAATGAGTGTTTTTGGAACAAAACCAGGATTTGTCCCTAACCTTGATACAGATTAAATGATGTGTATTTACTCAGGCTCAACATCATCAGTCATCACCATCATCATCTGAATGAAAACAGCTATAAACAATAATTTCAAAAATAACAAACACTTAGCCTGGCTATTCAGAACAACACACTTAGATACCTAAAACACTGCATATCACATATCAGAGTGGATGATACACAGGCAACCAAGGGGGGAATGATTAGTACTGGTCTGATATACAGTACAAAGACCTAAGAGTATTCCTTCCTTCATATAGATGAAAACAGGAAACTGAAAAACATGTACCTTTCTACATTAAAAAAAAAAAAGTGAGGTTTCAGGGAAAGAAGAAGAAAGATAATCTGATCATTTCAGATATCACTTCTAAACCTCTACCATATTAGTGCTGTTATGAGGAATTCGAGTTTTCTCACTCACCCAAGTCCAAAGTTTTGCAAAGCAAAGCTTTAGCTGCCTATAACATAAAAAGCAGGTCAGACTATTGATTTTAAACTGGAGTCGGGAGGGGGGCTAATACCCATATACTTGGAGCAATCATATCTTTTAGATTTAAAAGAGAAAATTATCCACAATGTAAAAAAAAGGTGTTTGCTTTCACAAGTTACATGCTTTAAATATTCCAGGCACTAATCTGAAACCATCCACTGATGATACTGAACAAGCTGATCTAAGGTTCCAGGTACAAGTAGAAAGAGTCAGGAGGAGGATAAAGGCAGCATGGAGAGATAGAGCACACTTTCTGGGAACAGAAACTTTATTTATTTTATATTCATGTCACTTCTTGTTTGTCCCATCCAGCCCTTCTCCCCTCTTCTATGCAACTTCATAACACACACATATACAATTTATTTGTTGATCATCATAAACCTACTTATTAGGGTCCATACATATTAATGTCTGTTCAATTCCTAAGATACCTTTTATTTTTATATCCATTTGGTTGGAGGCTCTCGGGGGGAAAAAAAAAAAATTTCCAGGAAGCGCAAGATCCTGGCTCACAAAGCCCGACGTATTTGAACAACCTCATTCAACTATCTTATATCATTCTGTTGTTTAAATACACCAAAGGCTTTTTTGCATTAACTGTTCCCATTGCTTGTAAAGCTCTTCCCTTAGAAAGCTGCTGCTTCTTGTCGTCCAAGCCTTGGCTTACTTTAGTGTAGGAGGAAAGAAGACTTTTCCTTACTACTAAACTTTATCACATCAAAATACATATCGTTATCTGATAGTTTATTATTTTGTAGACAGCCTTTAAAATATAAACTCCATGATATCAGAGACACACTCTGTCCTGTCCACTTCTTTATTTCCCAGCACCCAGAACGGGGCCTGGCATCCCAATAGGGAGCTCAATAAATATCTGTTGAATAAATGAACAACTTATGACTTACCAGCTCCATTAAGTGTACCATTCTAAAAAACCAGGCTGACAAACCAAGAGGATATAGTAACTGGAAAAGAAAGTATAAACAGAAGTGCTTTCCAATGACAATAGGTGCCGCCATTAGAGCCAGCAGATGACTCAACTCCTTAGCTTCCTCAAACAGGTATGAACACATTCAGAATCTCCACATACCAAGGTCATAGCACTGACATGAAGATATTTTCTACTGAAATCCCCAATCAAAATCAACTCTGTTAGCCTAAATACTATCCCAAGAGATCATTTTTTCCCAATATTCAAGGAAAAAAACCAAGGATAGGGTTCAAAACCCAGTAGAGGGTTCCAGTTTGTATATGGTTTAACCAAGTTGTATGGTTGTGAACATGGCGTAGAAAGATGTTTCAAAGAACCAATGTTTCTGAGTTCTAACAAATACAACATTTAATCCCAGATTATAATCATTTCCCTTCTCTCTTAAGGCTCTTTAGGAGACCAGGCCTGTGCCTTCAACTATTTCCTCTGTATGGGTGACTCTCAAATATACACCTCTAGTAAGAGTGACCAGTGTCCCTGTCAGCCTGGGACAGAAGCGTTTCCCAGAATGCTGGACTTCCAGTGCTAAAAAATTGGAGAAGTCCCAGATCACCCTATCTCCAACTCTGACCCCTCTCCCCATCTCTTGACCTGTATTTCCAACTGTCTGCTATCCCTCTAGGCAGCCTCCCAACACCACCGCAAACCTGACATGTCTAAAGTATTATCTTATCTCCGATCAGGCCCTTCTTCCTGCCTTGCTTATTTTGTTAATGCATTAATCATTCTTCCCATAAACCAGGACAGACAGACAGTAAGCGGCCTTTTTTCTTGGTCTTCCATTTCTGCCCTGTAAGTAATCTAATTGATTTCTCTAATACCAAAGATTAAAAAGCTAGGCTAGAAATTCCTCTAAGAACAAGAACCACGTTTTACCAATATTTTACCCTCTATAATGCCTACCTATCACAATTTCTTACATAAAGCAGGTGATCGATACACTTGTGTTGAACTGCTAACTCTGAAGCAGAATGAAGTTCAAAAAAACCATTTGGATTCTAGTGCTCGCTCTGTCACCAACTAGTTGTGTGGCTATGGACAAATCACTTGATTTCTCAATGCCCAAGAATGAAAATAAAATCATTGTAAAAATGCTTTGAAATTCAATGAGACATTATTACCTGGGTTACTATTTCAAAGAGAGAAAGCAATGACCCTAAATTATATAAGTACCCAAAGCTCCTGATGTGACTGTCCCCAAAACACCTCATCGTAGCCTCACACAAGCTGCAGTCCCTTGTTCAGGTCTTCACATGCCTCTCTTAGTTCTACAGAGTTAAACATTTCAAATTTAGACCCTAACGTATGTCTCTAGGTTCATAGCAACTCTGGCTTACCACATTGTACTCTCAATGGTCAGAGTGTTTCTAACACAGGCACATAGAAGATGTTCAAGAAATCGCTTGTTGAATAAATAAATAAGGACCCACTAGTGTTGACGCCAGCTGCTGCATATTAGCTGTCCTTCTGTTAGGCACATGATTGAAAAACCAGGTGCAGAAAAGAAGGGCTAAAATCTGTAAGGCTCCTCAATGGTGAAGTCACTGTGCCTAGAAAAACACAATAATAGCCTAACCTAGAGTTCTGACTGTTCAATGAACCTTCTGTCTACTCCCCAGCAAGGAAAGATTACTTCACAAGGAAGTGATTTCAAAACTCCAGAGTTGCTGGTGTTTATGATAATGAAGGAATTGAAAGGTAAAAATGGAACCATGCATGGCTCCCAAGAACAATGCAACCAACTCTAGCTGTTTGTTTTGGCTCCTCATCACACAATCCAGGGGGCAGCAAGGAAAAGGGCAAGGTCCCTGAGTGAAACAGTCCGTGATTGGCTGTGCCAGCTCCATGCACTCAACAGCCCCAGCCGTGGGGAATTCCAAGCCTGCTTGGGTTAGCGAGTGCCTCTCCACTAGAAGAGCAGACATCCTCTTTGTCTGAAGGCTCTTTTGTTTTATTTCACTCCCATGTCAAATTAATACAAAATATACAGTGTCTTTAGTCCCTGAGTACATCATAAAAATTGGGACTTTCTTACAAGGGGTTCAAGGTTCTTCATAAGCAAGCCTCACTAAATGTTATTAACCCACAAAAGTCTCCCAAGAGATCAGTTTACCAGTTCTAAAGGAAGTTTACTAAAAATGTACCCAAGTTCCCTCCATCTTTCATACCCGAAATCCCCAGGCTTTCCCAATCAGAAACTAGAAAGCAGTATTGTACCATGAGTAGAATGCTCAGAATTTAAAAAGGCCTTAGAAAGCTGGATTCTCTTATTTTATCAAAGAGGACACAGCAGCCCAGATTTACATGGCTTTCCTAGTATCAACAGAGCTGGTAGGTAGAACTCAGTTTTAACTGGTACCTCAATATTCTTTCCTCTACACTCAGAGGGAGGCAGTGGTTAAGGATGGGGGTGTGGGAGGATAAGACCACTCTGATGTTCCTGCTCTTCACAGTCAAGAAACAGTAGGCATTAGGGGCTTCCCTGGTGGCCCAGTGGTTAAGAATCCACCTGCCAACGCAGGGGACATGGGTTTGAGCCCTGGTCCGGGAAGATGCCACATGCTGTGGAGCAACTAAGCCCGTGCACCACAACTACGGAGCCTGCGCTCTAGAGCCCGCGAGCCACAACTACTGAAGCCCGTGTGCTTAGAGCCCGTGCTCCACAACAAGAGAAGCCACCGCAATGAGAAGCCCACGCACCGCAAAGAAGGGCAACCCCCACTCGCCACAATTAGAGAAAGCCCGCGTGCAGCAATGAAGACCCAACACAGCCAAAAATAAATAAATAAATAAAATTTATTAAAAAAAAAAAACGAAAGAAAGAAATAGTAGACATTAAAAAAAAGGGGGGCTGACAAGAAAGAGGCAGGAGGTGTTGTTTTTTTTGTATTTGTTTGTTTGGTTTGGTTTTTCTATGCTAAGTGCTATAGCTTGAGTCCCTACCAAAAGTAACAGAAATGAACAGGCCACTCCATGGCTGGTGTGTCTTTGTGTTGTCTTGAGAAGATCACTGAAGCAAATTATTGTTCTATAAACAGATTAGTCCAATTTCTATCCACAAAGCTATCTCACTGGTAGTGGGTAAGTATTCTAAGATAAGCATAAAACGCAGACTGAAATCAAATTACATATGCTGTATACCCAACTAATTGGTCATTAGACTATTTTGTGCCAATAAATCAGGTTCCCTGACTACAGAGTGGCTCTCCAATGGCTTCACCCATCCACCTAAGGATGGTAACACAGAGCTATTTTTTGTTGAGTTCTGATTAGTTATATTACTTACGATTGTTAATTGAGAAATGTTACCTTCATTTCCTCAGACTCTTTCAGTATTGTTACTTTTCCTTAGAGATTTTTTTCCAAGCTCCTATTATTTCATAAGCTAAATTCCCCACTCCATTCATTCTTTGGTCAAGTATTGTGTTTATTATTTCAAAGTTCGTGTTTATTATTTCAATTAAACTAAACAGTGACAGATGTGCAGGAAGGTTGTGTGCATGTACATGCACATTTTAAAAACAGGGAACATAGCCCTGAAGCATGGAGAAATTTTAAGCCTGAAAAACGATTTGCCCAAATGAGATCCAGTGAGAAAGCTACATATCAACAGAAGCCATCTTAACCTCCCTCACCACCATCAAATATTGCTGAAGTTTACTGCAGGCTAAAACACTGGGGGCTATTTTGAAGGCTCAGCTGCAGGCACAGGCAATAGTAACGATGACCAAATATAAATTGAATTACCAATCAGAAAGCCATGGGGGGAAGGGCAAGATACAGTGGATTAAAAGAAGTGGTTAGAAGGATGTAACAAATTGTTGGTTCTCTTAATATTTAATACAACCATTGCCTGAGATCAAGGAGGAAAAAATTAATATTAAAAACTCTGGGGCTTTACTAACAAAGCTGAGATAGAAGTTACTCACTAAGAACAAGATTCCTTCATTACTGAGTCTAAAAAGACTGAGTATTATTATGAGAACTTTAAAAATGATTATTCAAAGTTCCAGAAAGAAGGTAGTATCTTACTCAACTACGGAGTGGGCTTAAAAATAAAAATCCAAGGGTCACAAACCAAAGACACAAAGTTTTAGATTTTAAACATTAAGACATTCTAAAAAATAAATTAAAAAGAAAAAAAATCATTAAGGCATTCTAGTTTTCCCCAAATCCTTTTTTTTAAAAAAAGCAAGATAGATCTGAACCACTGGCCCAAATAACATGTAAGTTGGAAGGGGTGGGGAGAATTGGAGTTAAGACCTAATATTTTTCTTTAATTTGTTTAATTTATTTATCCCCAAATCCTTTTAATCCACTATAGAAGTGGGAAAATTAAAGGATTTTTTTCTCTATGTAAAGTATTAATATGGCTTCCCAGAGTGGATGATCACTTCGTTATTCTTTATTTAATTATTAATATTTCAAATAAAAATCATAGGATACTCAGAAATAAAAAGTGTCCTAGACACATCTGCCAAAGGAGATGGAAATAAAGGCTTAAACAAGATTATATATTTTTTACTTAGAGTTGAATGACTTTTTCCCCAAACCTCATACATTACATTCTACATTTATTTCTTGCTCAACTGCGTATTCTTTAGAGACTTGGTCTTTCATTCTCCAGTAGAGTGAAATTATTTTTTCATTATTATATTTCAAAGGTTCATAAGAAGTCTTCTGTTGAATTTGAATTGTAGTAGCTATAATTAACTGATGAACGTTGAAATACATATTTAAATTACTTCTGTCCACCATAATTGTTGACACCCATGAGTCAGTAGTAGCATTTTATGACAAAAATTGCTAACTGTCAGCAGTTCATTTTTCGGGCCAACAATGTGAGAATGATTGTAATTAGTGCAGTAAATATTCATAGGTTAAGCTACATTTCAATAAGCAGAGCAATTCAAAAAAATGAAGAGTAAGACAATATCAGGTACTCATGAACCTCCCTTCTAAATTGAGAATTGTAGACAACAACTTAATCCCCGTAGAGTTAAGCTTTTAATTTATGGCTGAACAAATGAAAACTACATTCCCTGCTTGGCACCCTAGTTTAGAATTCTGTTTATTTTCACTGAAAGAATAACTTAAAATACTAAGATTATAGAGCGTAAATAAGCAAATATGAATTTCATCAGAAACCTGAATTTACAGTGATAACTTTAATGCATTTAACTACTCTAATCAAGTGCTTAAGCAGGTAATTATGCATAGGCAGGTGATTATGTTTTTTAAAGAGTGCATGAATATATCATCAAATTCTAAATAGAAAGGACCATATAAGAAATCAGATTCTAGAAAATTAACTCAACATATTGTGTGTGTGCGTGTGCGCGCGCAAGTGTTGCTTTCAAAAAATTCCCAGAAAAAAGAATAGTGTCTCCCATTCCTATTTATTCTTAGATGATGACTGTTTAATAGTGAAGTCAATTTACATTTGAAGACATTCTGAATAATCCTGTTAAACACCAATTCAAACAATGTGGCTCTTGTTTAACTCTTCGGTTATTTACCCATTAATCTCTTTAAGTGTTTGCTTCCTTAACACAGCTGTAGTTCAAGAGGTGGCCAGCAGTTAGCCTCCATTTCAGTGGATTTTCCTGAAAGCCCAGATTTCTTTCTGCAAACTTTAAAACACTGTATGCCTAAATAAATTTTTCATAACTTAAAAGCTTTCAGAAGGATCCAAAAGAAATACATTTGCTTTTAAAAATAAAAACCAAACAAAAGGAAGCCACACATACTGCAAAGATGTTCTCCGTAAAACATTCTGTTCAGCAGATCTGAAATGTCTCCAAAGGGATCAAGAACCACTTGGTCTGGAAGCAACAGTTGGGAACTCGTAACAGGTTGGTTAAAAGCCAATAGTGACAGCCATGAGGAGATCTTTACAGCAGATTAGGAGTGGCTGAGATACCAGGCACTGGGCCTTGCCTCATCTCCCCACTCCATTTATTTGGAATGCCTTCAACTGTACTTTCAACTACAAAGTACAGTCGTTCAAAAGCCTCTGTCCTTGGTCCTCTGTTCTTTTCTCCTTTTAAGCTCTTCCCTAAAGACTGCAATCCTACTAGCTATGATATTTATGAAGACGGCATAAATCTACATCTCTGTTTCTGCAATAGCACCCAAAGTAATCCCCTATCTCCCAGTTCTGAGGGTCACACTCAACACATACAAAACAAATGTATTCATCATTATCAAAGTAACCTCCTCTTTCAGTCTCCTTGCCTTTGGTAACATCAATCCCACTTTTCTGGTCACCAAAAATTAAACCACAGGAACAGTCGTGGACTCCCTGGGGACCTCTATCACACACATTCAGTTTACTTCACGTGGCAGATTGCATTCTTCAAAGATGGCCACCACTATATCTCCCATCCCACACGTATTTCTACAATACAATCTTTCCACTTTACCATCAAATGGTGAAGTTTAATTCCTCTCCCCTTGAATCCGACTGGCCTTAAGACTCATTTAGAACCAAAACAATGTGACTGAAGCAATGCCATGAGACTTCCAAGGCTAGGTCAGAAACGACCATGAAGCTGCTGCCCGGTTCTCTTGGAACAGCCTCTCTGAAGGAAGCCAGCTGCCATATAAGAATTTCAGCTACCCCAAGACTGCCATACTGAGAGGCCACATGCAGTCCCAACAAGGCCCTATCTTCTAGCCATCCCACTGAGGTGCCATAATGTGAATAAAGCTGTCTTGGACCCTCCTGACCAGTTCATCTGTCAGCTGAACACCACCAATTGAGTTCGATAAATACCCCGAGGAGAAGAATCACCCAGCTATGCACTGCCCTAATTCTTGACACATCAAACCATGAAATAAGAGATGTCCACAGCTTCTCTTCTAAGCATTCAAAACGTCATGTGTAGAGTTGTTACTATGTGGGGATAAATATTAATTGAGATGCCACTTCTTTCCCTCCATTCCCAGAGCCATTGACTCAGAGGAAGCTCTCATCACCTCAGCTCTAGATTGTTAGAGCCAATGCCAGTCTCTTCTCACTACTATCTGTCACTACAATCTATCTAACCTAACACTTCCCAATGAAACACTACATTGATGCACCAACACCATAACCAACATCAATCTCATAATGTTTTACATCTGTAGAAAGTTTAATAATGCAAAAGGGTCTTCATACATAGGTATCTTACTTGATCCATATAACAAAAGCCAGAGATCTGTCAACAGGGCAAATATTCTTTTCCTTACTTTATAGATGAAGAAATCAGAGGCTGAGGAGAGTAACTTGTACAATCTCATTGCCAATAAACAATGGATGTAAGTAGAACTAAGACTTCGTATCATAGATTATTGCTATTTCTCCATTCTACATGCTCCCTATGATCTATTTCAGGTCGAAAATGTTCAATCCCTCTCTCCATCCCTACTACAGCAAATCTGCTTTCTAGGTATCCACAATTTGACCTCCATCTATCCAAATGTATGATATTGCCTAGTAACTCTACCACCAGCACCACCACCACAAATCAGCCTGGCTCATTTACTCACCTAACAATATGCCATGCTGGTTCTAGCCTCTGAACATTTACTCATAAAGTCTCCTCCTTCCTCCTCCTATCTACTTAAACCTTACTCATGCATTAGCACAAATTCCACCTCCTCCAGTAAGCCCTCCCAGCCTTTCTTTGTTGCTTTCCCTCTGCTATGCCTACAGAATTTGTAAATTTCACCCAAATTTTGACAATTACATTGGCTCATCTTGTTCAAGTGTCTTGGTTTCACTTTCCAGGCTGGTATTCAGCTAACACACATCCATACAGACAGCGATCTTGGGTGCTTACAGCCAGTGTCTGTTCTGACCAGTCAGTGCCCATGACGTACCATTTGTTAAATATTTTGAATTTCATCCCTGCTTATTTCCCCAACTAAACCATATGCTCTTTGAGAACAGGAACCTTGTCTCATAAAGAAGTATTATCTCCTCCAAGCCAAGCACAGTACTAAGCACACAGCTAGTGTTCAATATATATATTTGTTAATTGATTTGACGGGAGGGAAGTGTGTTGTTTTGTGAGAAAAAAATATTCTTAAGTCATGTCTACACTGGAAAGAAAGAGCTGCAAAGACAACAAAATATTTTCAAGATCAGCAGTTTAAAGTCAAGGACATTTTTTAATGTATCATTTAAAGATATTCTGCACAGCCCATAACTGCCAAAATGTTTTATAAATGTTGTACCAGGAGTGTGAAAAAAATGCTTCAAAAATATTCAAGGAGTAGATATCTTAAAGGCCCAAAATAAAATGTTTGCTAAGGCTACACGGCTGGCAGAAAGAACTCTGCTTCATTTCAAAAAGTTTCCAGGCAATGGAAATGTTTTCCTGGAAAATACTACCTTTTATTTAGAGAACACTTGCCATGAACACTTACTCATTAAGTAATTTAAGGTTTCCTCACAAGCTCTTTGGAGGAAATCTATTGTATGAATGAATGAAATTATCAGCACCTATAATGTCAAAAAAAAAAACCACATTTGGCTAAATGTACGAAATCTACTTAAGTATTTTTCCAAGTAAGGGGGAAAAGTCCTTTATAATTTTTGGTCTATTTACTGTTCTTTTAAATTTTTCTATAAGACAAAATTCCGAAGAAAAACACAAAATCCTTAAGTGTTTCTCTGTCTGTAATATACACAAATCCAAAAAACTGGAGGGCTTATTTTATTCCACAAGCCAAGTAATTTTCAAACAGACAAAACAGTCATTTCATTCAATGAAAATAAATGGTAACTTCAAATCTATTTTTAGCAAAATCTTTGAGTTTGTGTCAATTCACCTTTCAATAAGAGAGCTACTGGGTTTGGACATTTCACTCCATCATCTGCAGTAAACCATACAATGAAACCTAAGAAAACAATTTCTTCCAAGAATTTGAAGCCAACTAAGTCCTGTTCTTTTAAACATCAAAAGATACAACTAAATTCTACTTCAAGCACATGGTTTGTGCATTTAATCTTTTTAAAATTAAAGGGATATTTGCTTTGTTTTACCTGTTCAGGATTTCGGTGAGTTTCACAAAGCCAGTGTAAGCCAGTTCAAATGCTCCTCTGTGCCTGGACTGTAAAAGGTGCTGTTTAAAGTAATCTCCTATTTCTTTTACCTTCAAAACAAAATCAAAAATAAATATGCCATTTATGTTTACACTGACAGATGTATTTATGTCAGTAACATCATTTATTTATTTATTTTTAGTAACATTATTTAGAACTCAGGTCTCAATGCCCATCCACTTAGCACCTATTATGCAACAGGTAATATTTTAAGCGTTTTATACTATCACAATTAATTCTCACAATAATTCCATGAAAAAAGCACTATTATTATCTCCACTCTACAACTGGGAAAAATGAGGCCCAGAAAGGGCAAGTAACTTATTCAAGGTCATACAGCAAGTAGATGGTAGCACTAGTACGGAAATCCAGGCAATCTGGCTCCAGAGTTGGCCATCTTTAACTGCTAGGCTAGAACTGCCTCCCTATGCCAGCTTCACAAATCTTGCTGTGTTCTCTTTGTTAGCTCATATCATTCAACACCAACAGCAAATCACACAAGGTGACAACCCTCACACACCTAGGCCTAGGTGAAATAATTACCTTTTAGTCCCCTCTTCAAAAAACTTTTTTTTCTATTATGGTTAAAATATATATAACATAAAAGTTACATTTTAACCGTTTTTAAGTGTACAGTTCAGTGGCATTCAGTATATTCACTTTAGTGTGCAACCACCATCCATCTACAGAATATTTTTCATCTTCCCAAACTGAAACTCCAACCCATTAAACAATACTTCCCAATAATTACCTTTTAGAAATATACAAATATTAATGGCCACACAAGATTTAGTGCAAAGGGCCTCCTGAAAATTGACAGGCTTCACTTTTGAGTCAGAACCATGGAGTTTTCCAGAATGCTACCCAATCGTTTTCATACATGCTGCTTTTCTCCATGCAAGTTTAAACACATAACAAATATGACAATCTACTTTAAAGAAGACATGACTGACAATTAGTTGCTGATGAAGTTTTGTACAGCATTAACTGTTAAAGTGGTTGGGTTGATTCTACATTTATACCATAAGATTTGGTAGCTGATAAGCTTTAGAGAATCCAGATTTTGTATAAAACTCAGGACCAAAGCTACAACTGGCTCTCTCTTGATCCAGGTCTCCCCAGCAGGTCACAGAATGGTGAAAAAGCAAAGCTAGCCCAAGATAGCTCACATAGGCTTATCTAGAAACAACTTCCACCTCAGCACAGTGACTGGTATTCTGCACACATTAGAGATGATAAACAGTAGAAAGAGTAGTTAAACATGTAACCATGGGCAACTGCCTCAGTCTCATCTATAAACTGGGAATAATAATAGCACTTACCTCACAGATTGTGTATTAAAATGAGTTAATAAATCTAAAAGCTCAGCACAGGCCCTTCACTTATAAACCAATTCAGTTCAATGTGACCTCTGTCTGGATTTCCAAATAGAAGAAAGCTAACAACATACTCTAAACTCAAAATATATATGATTATAGAAAGACGGGTGATACATTTAGAGAAATAAGAATCAGATATGAGATCAAGAAAGAACCAGAAAAGCAGGATATAACAGAAGTTTTTAAATTCTAACAATTTAATATCCCCAAAGAGTGCCATGTCATGTTCTTCAGCTAAAGTTTTCAGGTGAAGATCTGATGATATCCCTAATTTTTAATATTTTTTACAAGCTACATACTACTAGTCGTCAAAAATCAGGAGTCAGGGTAAGCCTTATCATTTTACCTTCAATACGTAATTTCAGAGTATATTTTGAACAGAATTATCAAGGACAAAATCTGAATTTAACCCCCAAGACATACCTGAAGCTCAATAACCCTACAAAACAGGACCAGAAGAAACATCAGTTAACTAACTTGTTATGACCATCACTTCTATTATTAGAGAAACAAAAGAAGATTTATAAAAAGGTATACTAAGGCACAAAAAATAAAAACAGGAAGTCATAGAGATGGGGTCTCTCTAACATTCTTAATCTTTTTTTAATGTTACAGATATTAAAACATACTTCAGGAAAACAGAAATGTTACTGGTAAAGTGCTTCTCTGTGGACTTACAATCTAGTTGTTAAACAAAGATCAGATTTTCATTGCTTCCTTTACCTTAACTCCCTTCAAAGGGTCTTAAACCAAAAAGCATATAATAATATCAAAGACCTCAGAGGTGAATGAGACCAGTGGGTGGTCTCTCCTCTGAAGGGTAGACCTCAACCCTAGGTAATCCTGGCCTCAGAAAACAGAATGAGATTCTAAAGACACAAGTGAGAGGTAGACTATTTTTTCTCATTTCATTTTGCACTTAATTTCCCAACAAACCCACCTAGGTAACACCCAGGCTTAATATGAATTTTTCCCTTTGAAGAGAGTATACTTCTATTAATCAGACAGTAAGTACATTTTTAGCACCCGGTCAAATGCTTAGCAGCTTAGTGCTGGGTAGACAAAGAACAAAACAAGATGTTTGTCCTCCGAAGGCTTTCAGAGAAAACCAATATGCTGGATGGTACCCATCAGAAGCTTAACAGCAAAGCTTAACAGCACTAAGAAATGACAGCTCTTTTTGCATTGAAATGATTAATTAGAAAAAGCTTCATGGCCAGACCTTAAACAGGATATACATGAGTGAACCAATACAGAAAAGGATAATTAACATGAGAAGAAGCTGGCATACTAGAATAAATGAACAAACATTTATTAAGTATCCGCTACCTGTCAGACACTTCACTGGGTCTTTTTACATGAATGAACACAGACTATACAGGAGAGTGATAGCAGACCTGGCTGAATGGCCTCAAGATTTCATGCTAGAAAATAGTGGAAGAAGACACGGTTGCAAGGTAGGGATGTACCCTATCACAGTGGGTGGGAGGAGTCAACAGGGCAATGTGGTCCATGAGCAGCTGGACAGGGAACAGGGGCCATGCTGACACTCTCCCCTTGGATGATCAGACTATAGGGAACATATTTAATCCTGTAGAAACTTATGACAACAGTAGAATCAGAAAAAGAATTTCAAAATTTTATTTAAAAAATGAAAAACTCCTCTGAAAATTCAACTCGATTGCCTTTCAATCTATTAGATACCTAGCTCCTATTTAAATTTCATAAAAACTTTTCTTTTAACATGGATGATGTCTTTACAAAATATTTTCTTAATAAATAATATCTCAGAATTTCTGAAAGACAATTAAATATGAAAAAAAGGGCACTGATTTCTATTCTTAAAATGAAATTCTAATCACTATCTTTTTTTTTTTTTTTAAACTTGTATCTTTTTTAAGTCTCTTTTATTTATTTAGTTTTGCTGTGTTGGGTCTTTGTTTCTGTGTGAGGGCTTTCTCTAGTTGCGGCAAGCGGGGGCCACTCTTCATCGCGGTGCGCAGGCCTCTCACTGTCGCGGCCTCTCCCGTTGCAGAGCACAAGCTCCCCTTCCATAAAACCTACTTCTATAGGCGAATTAACATGCCTTATGGATTTACAGGGTATAAATTTCCACAGGGGAGGAGAGCTACGTGCCATGTCTCTAGGCACCTATAATTCACCAACAGACCAAGCAGGGGAGCTAAATGCTCACCTAGAGCATAAAACCCACAAAGGGCAAATGTAAATACATTTTTTGTTTGTCCTTTATCTAGATAGTAGAGAGAAATACAGTAGAAAAATCAAAGCTAATTCCCCTCATTATAAGTTAGTAAGTCCAAAAAGATTCAAGTATACAGGTGGGACATTTCTACAAAGAGCATGTGCAGTGGTTAAGATCTGGGATTCTGGAGCCAAGAGGGCTGAGTTCAGGAACCCTACTCAGCCTCCTTACCAATACAAGCTAATTACATAAGTAACAGAGTTCTCTCATCCATGAAATGGGGATAAAACTAGAACCTACTTCACAGGATTATTCCGATAAAAAAATGAGATTATGCAAATAAGCATTTAGCAGAGTACCTGGTAGAGCGTAGCAATCAATATTGCTAAATGTCAATTTTTGTTTTCATTTTGTGTCATCAAGTAGTGAGACTTAATCCCTACACCTTAATTTAAATTTTACTTTAAGACACAGCCACGGGCTTCCCTGGTGGCGCAGTGGTTGAGAGTCTGCCTGCCGATGCAGGGGACACGGGTTCGTGCCCCGGTCTGGGAGGATCCCACATGCCGCGGAGCGGCTGGGCCCGTGAGCCATGGCCGCTGAGCCTGCGCGTCTGGAGCCTGTGCTCCGCAACGGGAGAGGCCACAACAGTGAGAGGCCCGCGTACCACTAAAAAAAAAAAAAAACAAAAAACAAAAAGACACAGCCACAACCTTAGGAATGTCAACAGGAGTTTCTAATTCCACTTTGGTTAAATGGAATAGTTTATAAAAGTTTACACTACAGTAAGATAATTAACATTTTAAACTGGACATTCTCTACTATAGTGATTTCTTACTAACACTTGGGATTTCGTGAAAGCCCAAACATTGTCCTACATAATAACAAATGATGGTTTCCTGGTATCTAGACATCTTCCCACCAGAACGTTTATTCTTTGTTTTCTGGCAAATCCTTAACCATGTGCCATTTTAACAGTTGCCTTTTAGTCTGACTTTCTGAAATGAATTTGTCTTGTATCCCCTATTACACTTCCAAGCCCTTTGAGCTCAGAGAACCACATATTCTATTACTTAATACTCCCACAACACCCTTGTAGTAAGGCAGTCAATAAATAGTTGACTAAATGATGTAATTACATGCTCAACTTCACTTCACAGCTTAAAAATGGTAACCTGCATTCAGCACAGTTCAATGAATACTTACTCATTTCTAAAAAATAAACTTTGGTAAAAGAAAATACAAAAGGTAATTTCTTTAAGACTGACAAATACTAATAAACATACATCCCACTTATAGTTCATTAACAAAAATCTAAAACAGTAACAAAAGGTACTGAGGGAACATATAAACCCAGTTAGCCATGTACATCATGAAAATTACAATAGAATCTAAAGTAGGAGTTATTAAAATTGCTCATTTCTAATAGTTGGTAATTATTCTTAATCACGTGATTTCTGTGGCAATAATTCCTAGGAAGCAGAAAGCAGATACATTAAAAAAAAAAAATCTACCCAAAAGCTTCTTTTTAGGAATATTAGGGGAAATATATAAACATATGAACTGATAGTCCAGGTAGAGGAAGTTTAAAAAAATCAGTAGGTACTGGGTATCCGATATCCCATGGAAAGAGGACCAACAATGTATCAAGCAAAAGCTCTGCATCAGCAAAGCACCCAGCTTGAAACCCAGACACACACCAGTCAGGAAGTTTGTGAGATAAGGTTGCATGCACTGCTCACTCTTTAAGGGTCTCGACTTACATCCCTCAAAGCTGGTTTTATCTCTGCCTCTCGGACAGGGACATTATGAAAGAACCTTTCATAATGTGATTACAGCGCAGGAGAAGGGTCAGACATGCCTCTGAATGAACACATTTTCTTCTTGATGAAGTCGCAGAGGACACCCTCCTTCACAAGCAATCATCTAAGGGAATGGATCATTTGCTATAAAGTTCAGTAGCAAGTTGCCTTACTGTCCTGTTGCTTGCAAAAATCTGGTTGGCTATGGGAAGCTGGGAAAATTAAATTTAAAGAAAAATTAAATGAGCCATTCAGAACAAAGGCAGCACTGTGTCATGTCGGAATACAGGCTGGGAAGCAGAAGAATCAGGTTCCTGTCCCAGAGCTGCCACAAACCAGCTTTGTGATCTTGGGCAAACCAGGTAACATCCAAGGGCTTCAGTCTCCCCTTGTGCAAGAGAGCTGGATAATATCATCTCTGTGAGCCTTCCAGCTCCAACAGTATGTGAATACAGCACTGAATACTCAGAATTATAAGTGAGCACCAGCTCCTCTCCTCGTACAGCAGCAAAAATCCCCAAATTGGAGTCTCACTACCTGCTGGCCTAGTTTAAACTATACTCATGTATGGGGGATTGAAGTTATCACCCCTTTAACAAAGGGCTGTAAAATCAGGATGGGCTTAAAGGAGCTGAGTTCCATGAGAAATCCTCTCCGTCATCTAAATGTGAGACCTCAAATATAAAATGGCAGTAGAATCCTGTTCCTTTTTCAGTAGTGAAGGGTGAGTGGAGAGCAAGAGAAGCAACAGGCTGAACACCAGTATTTCAGGTTCTAGAGAACAACTTCCTTCATCCACTGAGAGAAAAGGAGATCATGGTTTTTATGATTCTTGGGAATAAGAAATCCAAGTTCCCAATTCTCCCCAACAACGCAGAGCATTCTGCCCATAAGTCCCTTCACTGCCTCTGCAGGTCTCTCGTGGTCACATTCACCTACACTGTTGATGCTTACATTTGTAGCTTCCTTGCCACTAGGTGCATAGAAGAACTAGTGATGCCAGGGCGGCTATGCCCTTGGAAGGAAGGTAGACCCTAGGTGTGGCCCCAGCACTCCAATGCAGACTGCATTCTCCTCTGTCATTTATATTTTTAACTCTTAAAAGTACTAAATACATAGGAATATGTTTAGTTTAAAGGAATTTCACGGAACAAAACTATATGTTTAAAAGCAGGAATCCTCTAGTAATATAAGTAATACTAATTTCTTGATAACTTTAGATTTCATTGACTAAATGCCCCTGCATTTTTTTAAATGTAAAAAAATTAAAAAAATTTTTAGGAGCATTTTAATGTTTTTAGTAAAATTTAGCATGATCAAGACTAAGTTTTCCACAGAGGGTAGGGTTTCAATGTCAGAACAGTGCTATCACATACACTCTTGTTCACTCACTTAGTCATTAATTTCTTCTCAAACATATATATGTGGGGTCACCACATGAATGGCGACATGGAGAAATGACTGGACCTTATTAGAATGGAAATGGATATTTTACAGAAAAACAGGATTCTATTTCTTATTCAAGAAAACAGTCATCAGAAGAGTTCTTTGGTTTATAAGAGCCTCTCTTTGTTATTGTTGTTGTCATACAAACATCTCTTCTATTTTATATTAGTTCCCAATTTTAAAAAATTAATTCCCAATTTAACCTGGATATCCCATATAACTTCGTAAGATTTGGGTGCTCTGTAAAAGGTGTCAGGGCGAAATGATTTTCACAGGAAGCTTTCAGGTCTTTCTCAGTTATAGTAAAAGTAAAATATGTTTCCCTTAATTTTGTTTTTAAACACTGGCCAACAAACCTAAAACACTAGATGTTTTAACTTGTCCTTGAAAAGTTGAGAAGTCAAGGGGCTCTAGCCCATATTTACTTCTTAGTGAGATGGTGAACATCAGTGAAGTAATCATTAATCATAGCTGGATTCCTCAGCAAAGACGTTGGCACTGGCACTCCAGCCAGTCACCAGTAAGGACTGCAAGTAACTCTAGGACACTAACGCCTGTTTGATTTGGAAGAGAATAAGGAACATAATGAAGCTGGCAGTGTTCTGTTCCCCTCTGCTGTTCTCTGTCTCAGAGCCTTGCAACATCACAAGCCCAGCTGTTAACCAGATGCAAACACATCAGCCACAGAGAGTGTGAGAATAAAAATATTAGCATTATTTCCATGGAACTGGTCACACGGTTATTACAGAAATAATCAGCATTAGCATACTACAATATTTGTTTTGTTCTTAAATGTCATAACACCCTACGGGAGAAATTATCTTTATTTGAAAAAGGTTAAAAATGAAAGTACATGTTATGTATCTTTGCTGGAAAATGGTGGGAAATGGATTTGTTGAAACCATATGGAAAGGAAGAGGGAATCAATTAAAAACAGAAATCTAATAAATCTAAAATATTTCCAAATGAAATGCTTGTGGTAAGCTAATTTCTTATAAACACTGCACTCAAGTCACTTGAACAGTCCCAGATGGAACTGACTTTGTGGTCTTAAAATCAAAGTCAGCCAAAAAAACCAAAGTAACTACAACTTTATCATCAATGTAGAGGGAAACATGAGATCCATAATCAACCAATATATAAAGAAAAAAAATATATATATTTTTTTCTTTGCAAAATTTAAGAGGTTTGTGGAGTTTTACTAAATAGACAATTTCATTTACATTTGAATTTTAAGTTTGTGTGTGTTAAATGGAGAAATAAAAATTCAAATGTTAATACTGAAGTTAAAAGTGAGGTAAAAGCTATCATTATTTATATAACTTAGAAAAATAAAAACATTTCTAAAAATGCCAAAGTTTGGAAATGGATTGCAAGATCCAATTCCTATACTTTAATGAACTTTCTTCAGTTGACACCTGTAAGATTTTATTCAAGAAAAATGTTAAAAAAATTTTTTAAGTTATTAAAAAAATTTTTTTTAAGTTATTTAACTTTTAAATAAAAGTTTGTGATTTATGCTTTGACCAGAAATTATACCAGGTGGAATAAACAGCTACCCTACCTGTTCCACTGTCAATAATCCATCAGGAGATTCTGGCACAGACCACATGGGTAGAAGCTGGCACAGTGAGCCTAAGAGTAAAGCGACTTCCTTCATGCTTCTCCAACAACATACCAGCACCATCTGAGCAGTTACGTCACATGTTTTTCCTTCTTTACCTTAAAAAATAATAAAAAAAAAAACTATTGCAACACTAGACACTTGATTACTCACATCCCAGGTTTCTTAGAACAAGCTTATTCATAATTTCCCCAAGAATAATCTGCTTGAACAAACCAATTTGTCATATGCTATATTTATTCAGGAGAAAATAACTAACATTTGTTGGGCATGTGTTATGGGTAGGAATCACAGTATTTTTTTTAATATACTATATTCAAAATAAATTTAAAAATAAAACACAATATTATTCTAAAACCAAAGTCTAACCTTTGGAAGTTAATGAAACAAACTCTTCCTGCTTCTCAGTCATCCATAAAATATGACTATAATAAATATATTTTATTATTTGTTTTGGTGAGGGTGGCTGCTATGTCAGTAAAAGAATAGGATATGACTTTCCTTTCAAAGGAAAATACAAATTCTCTTTCAAAATATATTTAAATTCCACGGTTAATTAGCTATAAGAATCCTTACTCTCTTTTTCTAGCTTTACAAATATTTTATTTAAAAAAAAAATCCAAAAGAAACTATTAAATTTAAAATGTAAGTTAACAAAATAACCTTTTTAACATAATCCCATTTGTCTTTTAAAAGGCCACTAAACTCAAAGGATAAATGTACATACACTTAAATACATAAAATTGGTCTGAAATGATGTATACTAAAGAGGGAAGAAGTAGGATTGAGGAGGAAATAAGAAAATGAAAGAAAACAAAATTAATTTGTTTTTAATTCATATTTATCTCTGTATTATTTGAAACTATTACAAGCATACATTTGTGTTATTTTGTGTAATTAAAAAAAAAAATTATAAAGAGAAATTCTTACAAGACAATATCCCCATCTAGTGGAGAATGTAGAATATGTTATAAATAAATAAGATATTACTGCTTCTGATGACTTTTTACAGCATTACAGAAAATTATAAAAGAACTAATGAGAAAACAAACAGTAAGAATTTGAATTCCGGAGGCCTGGTACAACAGAGCAGCTCACATTTCTCTGAGTCATAAATTTGTTTCCTTTAAAAGGCTGTTTGACTGACTACGAGGACTCTCACAACATCGAACTATAGTGCTGGGAGAAGCAGACTGCTCCCCAAACCCAAGTTCACTGTGCATCACTGTTCCTACATCACCTGGCTGTCAAGACAGGTTTCAGTACTCAAAGGCTTTTTGCTGAAGCACCTTATACACTGCACTGGTGAACACCATTTTCTGGTAAAGTCTTATAAACTCATTCCCCAAAATAAATCATTTATAAGCTCAAAAAAGACTTTATTTTCTAGAAGTGTACTACACACATTTGCAGCCTCTGATTTACTATAGAAAAAGAGCATTTTGCACATTTTATTTGTCGCTTAAATACTGACTACAATGCTGATTTTATATATACCTTTGATTTCTGCAGAAGTATCAATATTTGGTACACTGGCACTCAAGTCCTCCAAATCAAAGCTATCACATTCTTTCAAAATTTTAGCTCGATTGAAATAATCATTAGTATCTCGGGGCTGAATTTCATTCAAAATCATCTGCAAGCGGCTTGCTGACTCTGAGGGAGAGAGAGATTATGTAAAACCCCAGTTCCACATCACATGAAGACTTCCCTTGGGGGTATTTGCCCTCAAAAATTTTGTAATTTTCAGTACTTGAAAATTAGCACTATAAGAAGGGACTCACAGGATGGATAATATGAAAATTATTTATATAAGGTCTTCATGATACTTGAGTGTATTTTCAAAATATGGTGAATATTTTAAATAGGGTGAAGATTGGACAAAAAAGCACAACAGAAACTGTCCATAGACAAAGGCTGCCATCTCCCTTACATTGCTTTTCTCAGTGTTGTCTAAGAATCTCAAATACAGTGCTCAAATAGATGAAGGAAGAGCAATAAACTTCAATGAATTTTGTTTTAAGAGGTAAGAAACCCCACTACCAACAAAAATAATCTTTTATGGCCCAGGAACATCATGAAAACTCCGTATTTGGCTTTGAAATGAATAAGTAATATACTGCTTTCTAAGTTAGATTTCCAGTCCTAGTATTATATTAAACTTCATTTTTATTTCTTAGTAAGCACTCGCTGGATTAGGAAATGTAAACTTCACGAATGCAAGACTTTGTTCACTGCTCAACTGCTAGTGCCTAGAACAGAAACTGGGTCATGGCAGAGATTCAGTAACATGGGCTGAAGGAATTTATGGATGACTAGGTAATAAAGAGCTAGGCAGGCTCAGATTTTGAAAGAAAAATAACAACAGGTAATCATCTGAAACCAATTAACAAATCAAAGAATGGGTTATTTACTGTATACCTATTATACACACTTATATTTTAGGTATTATGGGAAATACAAAGACCCAAACTGCTATCATAATGGTTCAGCCAACATCTTATGTTCACTTGTGGCTTCCATGAAATTTTGCCAAAAAGAAATTTTGACAGCCATGAGAAAGTAACACTGGCCCAAAAAGAAACCACAGAAAGATTAAGAAAAAAGAGAGGGGTAACCAGAATAAAATTTTAAGAACCATTTTTGTGGCTTTCAGGGTAGACTTTTTTCAAAGAATTCAGAATGCATGGCAGATAACATGGGAAAGACATAAGAAAAATGGAGACAACCAGAGGAAAAAAGAAAAGGCAAAATGAAGGAAAAGTTAGTGGACCATAGACAGTTTCTGAGACTGACAGATATTTTAAAACTTTAATAACAAAATTTTAGCATACTCTGAAGGCCCTACCCACAACTGGTGACAAACATTCAAGATTTCTCATCCAAAATGGCCTGATCCAAATATTAGCTATCAGACTGGATGTTCTTTATTCCTATGCACTGTTTAAGTAGGAAAACTAAACCAACAAATTTTAGTATTTAGACTATCAGCCAAAATAAATCTATAACTGTATCTTAGTATCATGAACCACCACCAACCTTCCAACTCATTTTTAGTGAAGAACAAAACGTCACATTTTCTATGCAACCACACAACTCTAGACTAGTTTAATTATCGGCCCAAAGTATTGCATTGTATGATGCAGTGTGTGTTTATGATTTACTCAGTATGTTTTTAATATAAGGCTCTCATTTGCACTCCAAAATGCATTCACCAACTTTATTTCAACACCAAAATATAAATTTACTTCATGATTTTCTAGCTGTTCAAAGGAACGTTCATGTTAGTATATACCTTTAACGGCCAATCCTTCTGGCCTGTCGTAGTACAGATCCAGAAATCCCTTCACACTGTCCCTCTCCATCCCACCTGGGATCCCCAACCATCAACATCATCTGCAGCTGACATCCAACCATCAACATCATCAGGGCTCCTCCTTCTGATTATCGCCAGGAGGTCAATAGTAGCCGAACACTACGTCATAATGCCTACGTCATTCACCTCACTTCACCTCATCACACAGGCATTTTATCATCTCACATCAACACAAGAAAAACGGTGAGCACAATGTGGTAAGATTTTTTGAGAGAAACAGAGAGAGACCACATTCACATAACTTTTATTACAGTATACTGTTATAATTATTCTGTTATTATTGGTTATCATTGTTAATCTCTTACTGCGCCTAATCTATAAATTAAATTTTAACTTAAGTATGTATGTATAGGAAAAAACATAGTATGTATAGGGTTTGGTACTATCTGCACTGTCAGGCATCCACTGGGGGTCCTGGATCATATAGCCCTCAGATTAAGAGGGAACTGCTGTATACACATACCACCAAGGGCATCCCAGGCACTGAATTTAGTTCCTATACTTTCAGGAATTGTTCATTCATTCTAACTATTGATAGTGTACCTCCTTCTGCCAGGCACTGTGTTAAGCACAAGGGAGGAAAACAGACAAGATTCCTGTTAAACTGCAACAACTCCATGAAGGAGAAATCTATGAGAAGGGGAGAATGCTAAGAGACAAGACTGGCAAGGTAGCAGGAGCAAAACTATTACAGGACCTGGTCACTAACGTATTTTAAATAAAAAGGAAGAGGGGGTGAGCAGAGCACAGGGTTAAGTAAAGATTATGTGTAACATGATAGATTATATGACTAGAAAAGATTACTTTGGATGTGGTAAAAAGGAAATGGAAGGAGATAAGAGTAGATGTGGGGAAACAAGAGAGGATAAAAGCCTACAGTAAGGTAAGAAGATGCAGATAAAAGAGAAAGAGATTTGAAAGCTATTTAAGGGGCACCACTGAAAGAACGTGGAGACAGGCTAGATATAGGGAGCAAAGGGGAGATGTCAAGCAGCCCTAGGCTCCTGACTTGCATAAACAGGTCTCTGGTAGGGCCATTTGCAAAGATACAAGGGTTGGGAAGGAAAAGACAGATGGAAGTTCATGAGTTCGGTTTTGGGCATTTTGACTATCTTCTCCAATTTTTTTTTTTTTTTAATTAAATGGTCTTTGTATGTCCAATGGTCTTTGCCTATTCAGATTTCTAACAAGTTGCCTTCTCTGACTGAACCCCATCAACTTCTCTCTAATTTATACTGCCTGCCAGAATACAACCCTGGTAGGTTGTATTCTGAAATGACATATTATAAAACCCAATTTACCCCAGAGGAGGAAGTACCTTGCTGATCACCTGGCTATTTATTTATTTTGGTTATTTTTTCATAGTTAAAAATATTACTAAAAAGGCAGAAATATTACTAGTCATAATAATAATTTCTTTTCCCCCTACTTAGCCTCTGTATCTCTCTGAAGAAATGATTAGGGGAAAAAACATAGTAATTCTAGCTTTCTTCGTTTACTGACCTGCATCAGTGTCCATGGGGATGAGGCCTTCTGGGGAGGAGCTCTGAATAACTGGAGACACCACGGCGGAAAGCCTGTAGGATGTCACAAGGAGCTTCTCCACCACGGGTCTCCACTCACTCACCAACTGCAGGCTGCTGCAACAAAGACATTAGGGTAGTTTACACTAAGAGCAAAAATCACATTTTCAAGATGAAATTAATAGACAAAAGGGGTCAAAAGAATTTGGGTTTCAAAATCGTGCAATCTATAAAATATTTAAGACATAAAAATATGTGTATATATGTATTTTTTTAAATAAAGTATTTATTTATCTTTGGCTGTGTTGGGTCTTTGCTGCTGTACACGGGCTTTCTCTAGTTGTGGTGAGCGGTGGCTACTCTTCGTTGCAGTGTGCGGGCTTCTCATTGCAGTGGCTTCTCTTGTTTCGGAGCACAGGCTCTAGGCGCACGGGCTTCAGTAGTTGTGGCTCGTGGGCTTCAGTAGTTGTGGCTCACGGGCTCTAGAGCACAGGCTCAGTAGTTGTGGCACACGGGCTCAGTTGCTCCGCAGCATGTGGGATCTTCCCGGACCAGGGCTCGAACCTGTATCCCCTGCATTGGCAGGCAGATTCTTAACCACTGCACCACCAGGGAAGCCCTATATGTACATTTTAAAATCTAATTTTTAATTACCTTTAAGGCAATATGTTCCTTTCCCAGGACACATTCCAATAAGGGTTTAAAGCTCAGAAGTGAGAACTGAGGAAAGAGAGGGGCGGGGATATACTTACTTTAGAGCTAGCTTCCGCAAAGCTCCTGTTATACAGTGGACCCGCCCGTACATTGGAAACGATGCTGCTGCCTGAAGCAGAGAATTTTCAGCCCGAGATACTTCTTCCTCAAGATTTTCCAACAAGCATTTGATAACTAGAAAAAGCAAAAAAACCCACCAAAACCCACCAAAATAACGCCAGTTTAAAAACACATTTACAAATTTGTGCACAGCACAACAGTTTCCATGAAAGCACCCAACTGAGTTGAACTTTATACTAGGGGTTTTTGAATGAAAAAAGGGATCTTTCAAGGTTATTCTCCATTTCCAGTTAAGGTAGTACTGTGTCTTTGCCCTAACTTCCTGGATCCATTTACAGCATTCATTCTGGATCATTTCTCCTAGACATCCTCTATTTGGGTTAACAGACCCCAGGCCTATGTGCCATGTGCTATTTGGACAGATTGTAAAAAACAATGGCTTTACTGATATATTACTCATATACCATACAATTTATACACTTAAAGTGTACAAGTCAAGGATTTTTAGGATATTCACAGCTATGTGCAACCACCACCACAGTCAATTTTAGAACATTCTCATCCTCCCCCCCTCAAAAGACTCTCACCCATTATCAGTCACTCCCCTTCCTGCACCTCTCACCTTCCCCAGTCCTAGGCAACCACTTAAGCATTTTCTGCCTAT
This sequence comes from Lipotes vexillifer, assembly GCF_000442215.2. Lineage (NCBI taxonomy): Eukaryota > Metazoa > Chordata > Mammalia > Artiodactyla > Lipotidae > Lipotes > Lipotes vexillifer. The sequence continues at coordinate 28,535 of NW_006773205.1, read as the reverse complement.
TCTGGACATACCATATAAATGGAATCATACAATATGTGGCTTCTTTCAAAGTTCATCCATGTTGTAGCATGTATTAATATTTCATTACTTTTAACAGCTCAGTAACAGTCCATTGTATGGATATACCACATTTTATTTATCCATTTATCAGATGATGGACATGTGAGTTATTTCCACTTTTTGGCTATTATGAATCATGCTGCTATGAACATTCATGCACAAGTTTTTGTCTGGACATAGTTTTCATTTTTCTTAAGTATATGACCATTATGGACTGAATGTTTGTGTGTCCCTGCCTGTCCCCCCGCAAATTCATGCTGAAACCCTCACCCTCAATGCAAAGAAATTTAGAGGTGGAGTCTTTAGGAAGTAATCAAGTTTAGCTGAAGTCATGAGGGTGGGACCCCCAGGATGGGATTAGTGTCCTTATAAGAAGAGGAAGACAGACCAGAGCTTACTCTCTCCTCCATGTGAGCACAGACTGAGACGGCTGCTGTTACAAACTAGGAAAAGGGTTCTCACCAGGAACCAAATCTGTTGGCACCTTAATCTTAACCTTCCCAGCATCCAGAACTGTGAGAAATAAATGCCTGTTGTTTAAGCCACCCACTTTATGGTATCTTGTTATAGCAGCCTGAGCTGATTAAGACAATGCCCAAGAGAGGAACTGTGGAGTCATATGGTAACTATATGTTTAACCTTTCAAGAAACTACCAGATTGTTTTCCAAAGGGGCCAGACCATTCTACACTCCCATCAACAGTTAATAGGAGGGACTTCCCTAGTGGTCCAGTGGGTAAGAATCTGCACTCCCAATGCAGGGGGCCCGGGTTCGATCCCTAGTTGGGGAACTAGATCTCACATGCATGCAGCATATGGCATGCAACTAAGAGTTCACATGCCGCAACTAAGAAGCCTGCATGCCACAACTAAGGGAGAGAGGGAGAAAGCGAGGGAGGGAGGGAGGGAGGGAGGGAGAGAAGAAGGAAGGAAGGAAAACATAGGGCAGTAATTACATGGTAGGAGGAGGAAGCTAGGATAAAGAAGAGGCTTCAAAGTTATGGGTGCTGTTATATCAATACTTCTTAAGCTGAGTGTTATTACCTGGCTTGGGGACAGAACTTGTGAAATTTTTATATTATTACTATTTAAACCCTATATATTTAAATATTCTTTGTATGTTTGAAATATTTCAAAAAGTTTAAAAATGTCTTAAATTTGAAAGCCTTTACATGAAGTATGAACTCCCCAGTTCACCCCAATTGCAGACCTCTTCTTATCATCTTATCGGGGTCTCCTCTGGAATCCAGCCCTGAAGCAATTAGAGTTCGGCACATGTCACGTTCCATGGCACTGTCATCTCTCTATCCCTAGCTCTATGGCCACATTTCCACCAGAACTATCCATGGCCTCCTAATTTTCTCCCATTATTAGTTCTTTTTTTCATGGCTTTTTCTACTATCTTAGAGAGAATAACTGTCAACTCTCTTTCAACATCTGACCTCTGTTTTGTTTAATAAAAATCTCTACCTATCCTTATTTCTAGTACAATTCCAAAATGAAGATTTACTAGGATAAAATTAACTACATGAACCCCCAACAAATATTTGTTTAAAATCATTAGATCTAAACCAACTCAGACCTAGGTTTTGGAACTGGCTATATGGGAAGAGTAAAAGGCAAGGGTATGACAGCCAGTTAAAACATAAACCCCAACAGACAAAGGATCTCTGCTCTATATAGAATTAACAAAGACGATTTGGCTATAGTCATAGTAAAATTTCTGTAGAAAAAAAGTACATTTTTGGTAGAGAAAGAAGTCTTATTTAAATAAAAGCTCTATTAATGTACATTTGCGTATGTACGTATTTAATGTGAATCCTCTGTTTAGAAGCAATATAGTTGAGTAAACTATTTATTTGCAAAGGAGAAATTCATGATATACTTATATGCTGGTAAACTACAAAGCTGGTAAACTCTTAAATAAAAAAAAAACACAAAGTGCTTAACCATTAGATAGCCTAACCATATTAATAGTGAAGAAAGTAAGATATTGGTTTTGATAAATAAGAGCAAAAGGTCATTTACTCAATACGAACCTATTAATGTGTTACTTTCCACCAGAGCAGCAGACTTATCTCCATCTCCACATGCAACCCGCTGAGTTTTTAAGTAAGCAGACAGAGATGACGGCAGAGCGTTCTGCCAGATTAAGAAGTTCAGTAGGTAGGAAGCTGTTACACAGTCATATGGTTTGGTGCTTGTGCTGAGCTCCAGTGCTGCCTGGAATAAGCCTTGTAGTTTCTCTGAATCCTAGGATAAAGCAGAGACTCAGTCATTATCACTTAAACATTTCTTTAATTTGAAGGAATAACACATATTTATGCCACACAACTGACAACCGATATGAACATTAATTCTCTGAATATAGGTTGGAGTTTTTTTTTTTTAGGCTGCGCCAAGTGGCATGCGGGATCTTAGTTCCCCTGCATTGGGAGTTCAGAGTCTTAACCACTGGACTGCCAGGGAAGTCCGGATAAAGCTTTTTTTTTTTTAAGTACCTCTTTCTTCAGCAAAAGTATACTTTTTCCTGTAGAAATTCTGCTATACTATAACCAGATCATCTTCATTATTTCTATATAGCCCAGAGTTCTTCTGTATGCCAAGATTTGTTTTACTGGGAGTCATGCTCCTGCCTTTCTCCCCACCCCCTTCCCATACAGCTAGTTCAATGGAGAAAAATACACATACATATGAAAATACAAATTCACCAGGCTGCTCCTAGCAAAGCTCCACGTATATGTGTGAAAAATAAAGTGATAAGATCAACCTCAGAAATTCTGCATTAGAGCTCCCACACCTATATCTCATCTAAACATGCACTCACACAGCCTGTCCTCAAGAATACAGAACAAAGGGCAGTTCACTGTAATACGCATGGAAAGGTACGGGGCTGAGGACAGGAGACATGGATCTTAGTCCCAACTCCACAGTTGACAAGTTGCATGTTCACCACGCTGGAACCTAGGGTTTCGTTGCTCAACAATATTGATTCTACTAGGATTATCTCATAACTGTCTAATATAAGGGAAAAAATCATTATCTAGTTATACCAATATTTAATAATGTCTTCTAATATCAAATAATAGACTCAAATATCAGCCTATTTCTATTTAAATTCTTTGCTGTTTGCTGTTTAATTTTCTATGACCTAAAAAACTGAAAGACAGTGGCTAAAACTCAAATCTAAATAAATATTAGAAAGAATCAATTAAGCATCTCAACCATTTTTTGTAACTGACAGTTAAGTCCCTAAACTAACCAACCAATTAGTAAGAAACAAAATAAATAGCCTTTGGAATCTAAAAGAGCACCTTTGTTCTATCATCTCAGGTCAATCAAAATATAAAGACCTTGGGGATTCCCTGGTGGCGCAGTGGTTGAGAGTCCGCCTGCCGATGCAGGGGACACAGGTTCACGCCCCAGTCTGGGAAGATCCCACATGCCGCAGAGCGGCTGGGCCCGTGAGCCATGGCCCTGAGCCTGTTGCGTCCGGAGCCTGTGCTCCGCAATGGGAGAGGCCGCAACAGTGAGAGGC
>NW_006773205.1:0-24925 GCF_000442215.2 Lipotes vexillifer | reverse complement strand
TAAAAAAAAAAAAAAAAAAAAAAAAAAAAAAGACCTTGGATATGTAGCTCCACAAGAAAGAAGGGCAAGAGACTAGGTGAGTAGTAAAGTCATATATTAGAAAGATATGCAATCAAAATATGAATATACAGATCCTTAGAGAGATTAGGCTAGCATTCAAAAAATGTTTTCAAGTTAGCTATATTAAAAAAGTTAATTACATATTATATAGGGTATACCCCTATATAAAAAAGACTTTGAAAATATAATACATAACTAATATTTTAAAATCTTGAATTTAAAATCTTGAATCTGGGACCATTTACTAATACACAAGCCAGACCAGATATATAACTACCAGAATCCTATAGCAAGCCATATGTGCTACTAAGTTTCCTGAATTCTGTAAGTTGTATCTATATACCAAGCATGTGTTTATCAAATTAGATACACAGAGCCCCCCTGAGGGGCCTTCATAGTCCATGTAAGGACCAGGTCTTTCATATAGGTACCATAATATACACCTTTCCCCACTCCAGATACTCTCAAAATACTAGCCAGGAATGAGGCATAGTTATATATATGATACAAAGTTACAGTGAGATGAATGGTAAGAGGCAAGGGTTGGTGGAAGGGGAAATAGAGAAAGAGAAAGCATCTTCTTTAAAAATGCTTATAAAGTACAAAAGTTAGCAGCCTAAGCACCAAAGAATTTTCTGCGCATCAGGGCACCTGAAAGACCACCAGGATAGGTGGACACCAGGGAGCAACTCTCAATGTGAACCCAAGCCAGAAATGTTTGAGATTTTGCAGTGCCGTCCAGAAGCAGTGGTAACAGACACCTTAGGCTCTCTGACATGTGCTCCGACAGAATCCCACTGCATCTACAAACTGCCATACCTAAACAGAGCCAAATAGCTAGAGCCCAGACCATGGCTCAGCTCCCACCCCTAAAGGCTCCCGTGGCCTGTATACAGCTCCAACAGGGAGCCATAGCAAAGCTCTAGAGCCAGTGACCCGACAGCTGCTGGTGACCTCACTGCCCCAGAATAAGCCTCAAGGGTAGAGCCAAGTACCTGGGCTATGGGGTCTCCTGAAGACCCATCCCCAAGCTTTGCCTTCACCCCTGAGCCCATCTTTGATTCTCACCCCATGGTGGGAAGTGCAAGGCATCAGGAAGAACATCGGGGCTGGGGATGGGGTAGAACACCCAGGGAGAGAAATGCTGTTAACCTCAAGTACTCTGAGTTTCAGTCTCAGTTTAGCTATTACTTGTTGGAAGATCAGAAACATGTTCTCTACCTCATTTACAATAAGCTTCCCAGTCTACTATGCAGGGAGATTACCTAAAAAAAAAAATCCAGTTACTGTAAGTGATGTGTTTTGATCGAATATTAACATGTCCAAGGGAACTGGGGAGACCACAGTTAACTGAAATCTACCAATCTTGTAAACAATAAAACCTACTGCCTCCTACACCTCCCTTTTTATCAAAACAATTTTTTTGAAAAAGCAAAGATCACTGATTTGGATTTTGTTTCTCTTACAATATTTCCTCCTTCCCCACTACCCATCCCTACCTTCTCCATTCCACTACTTGCAAGAGGAGAGGTATTAATGATAACTGAAACAGAAGATTTAGTAAGAAGGCAGATGCAAAGAGCCTGGACAATCCACAGACTGCTTTAACTGCTGCTAAGATAGAAAGTTTTCATGCATACACCACATTTACACCAACAGAAGAAAAGTCCAAATACCTGAAATTGTACAAATGTTTTTGGTAACTTCATTAGAAGATCAAATGCTAAAATTTTCACTTCTTCAAAAGTGCCAGTTAAACATTCCATTAGCGTTTGGAAACGACCAACATCAATATCATGACTCAGCTGATATACTGTTTGGACTCTACCTAAAATTTAAAAAAAAAATTTTTTTTAAGTGAACAGCAGTAAAAGGAAATCAACATTTTGAAGTTATGTGGCCAAATTTACAGAAAATTAGTATAAGAACTCACACCTTATATTTTACCCACAACAGCGTAAAAAATATTTCCAATAGTTTACTAAAATGATAAAATAATAAGTATTACAATTCTACAAATAGGAAATATTTTTCAATAACCATTTTTAAAAATTGAAGAATAGTTCATATACAATGTGTTAGTTTCAGGTGTACACCAAAGTGATTCAGATATATATATTTACACACACACACAAACACACACACATACTCCTTTTCAGATTCTTTTCCATTATAGGTTATTACAAGATATTGAATATACTTCCCTGTGTTATACAGTAGGTCCCTGTTGTTTACCTATTTGATACGTAGTAGTATGTATACATTAATCCCAAACTACTAATTTACGTACCCCCCTGCATCCCACTAGCCCCTTTGCTAACCATAAGTTTGTTTTTTTTGTCTGTGTCTCTTTCGGTTTTGTAAATAAGTTCATTTGTATCATTTTTTAAGATTCCACATATAATTGACATCATATTTGTCTTTCTCTGACTTCACTTAATATGATAATATCTAGGTTCATCCATGTTGCTACAAATGGCATTATTTCTTTTTTATGGCTGAGTAGTATTCCATTGTGTGTGTGTGTGTGTGTGTGTGTGTGTGTGTATGTCTACGTACACACACACCACATCTTCTTTATTCATTCGTTAATGGGCATTTAGGCTGTTTCCAAGTCTTGTTATTGTAAATAGTACTACTGTGAACACTGAGGTATATGTATCTTTTTGAATTAGAGTTTTTGTCATTTCCCGATATATACCCAGGAGTGGAATTGCAGGATCATATGGTAGGTCTATCTTTAGTTTTTTAAGGAATCTCCATACTGTTCTCCATAGTGGCTGCACCAATTTATATTCCCACCAACAGTATAGGAGGGTTCCTTTTTCTCCACACTCTCTCCAGCATTCATTATCTGTAGACCTTTTAATGATGGCCATTCTAACTGGTGTCAGGTGATACCTCATAGTAGTATTTTTTTTTTGCCACACCAAAAAAAATCCTGGGCTTGCAGGATCTTAGTTCCCTGAGGAGGGATCGAACCCAGGCCCCTGCAGTGGAGGCGCAGAGTCTTAACCACTGGACCGCCAGGGAATTCCCGCTCATTGTAGTTTTGTTGTTGTTGTTGTTGTTGTTGTTGTTGCTGTTGTTGTTTGCGGTACGCGGGCCTCTCACCGTTGTGGTCTCTCCCGTTGCGGAGCACAGGCTCCGGACGCGCAGGCTCAGCAGCCATGACTCACAGGCCCAGCCGCTCCGCGGCATGTGGGACCTTCCTGGACCGGGGCACGAACCCGTGTCCCCTGAATCGGCAGGCGGACTCTCAACCCCTGCGCCACCAGGGAAGCCCTCACTGTAGTTTGTATTCCTCTAATAATTAGCGACACTGAGAATCTTTTCATGTGTCAGTTGGCCATCTGTATGTCTTCTTTGAAGAAATGTCTATTTAGGTCTTCTGCCCATTTTTTGATTGAGTTGTTTGTTTTTTTGATATTAAGCTATATGAGCTGTTTGTATATTTTGGAAATTAATCCCTTGTCTATAGCATTGTTTGCAAATATTTTCTCCCAGTCTGTAAGTTGCCTTTTCATTTTGTTTGTGGTTTCCTTTGTTGTGCAAAAGCTTTTAAGTTTAATTAGGTCCCATTTGTTTATTTGTTTTTATTTCCATTACTCTAGGAGATGGACCCATAAAATATCGCTGCAATTTATGTCAAAGAGTGTTCTGCCAATGCTTTCCTCTAAGAGTTTTATAGTATCCAGTCTTATATTTAGGTCTTTAATCCATTCTGAGTTTATTTTTGTATATGGTGTTAGAGAATGTTCTAATTTCTTTCTTTTACATGTAGCTGTCCAGTTTTCCCAGCACCACTTATTGAAGAGAATGTTTTTTCTCCATTGTATATTCTTGCCTCCTTTGTTGCAGATTAACTGACCATAAGTGAATCAGTTTATTTCTGGGCTTTTTATCCTAGTCCATTGATCTATGTGTCTGTTTTTGTACCAGTACCATACTTTTTTGATGACTGTAGCTTTGTAGTATAGTCTGAAGTCAGGAAAAGTGATTCCTCCAGCTCTGTTCTTCTTTCTCAAGATTGTTTTGGGTGGTTGGGGGTCTTTCGTGTTTTCATACAAACTTAAAAATTTTTTATTCTAGTACTGTGAAAAATGCCATTGGTAATTTGATAGGGATTGCACTGAATCTGTAGATTGCCTTGGGTAGCATGGTCATTTCAACATTATTGATTCTTCCAATCCAAGAACGTGGTGTATCTTTCCATCAGTTTGTGTCATCTTCAATTTCTTTCATCAGTGTCTTACAGTTTTGGGGGGTATAGGTCTTTTGCCTACTTAGGTAGGTTTATTCCTAGGTATTTTACCCTTTTTGATGCAATGATAAATGGGATTGTTTCCTTAATTTCTCTTTCTGATATTTCACTGTTTGTGTATAGAAATACAACAGATTTCTGTATATTAATTTTGTATCCTGCAACTTTACCAAATTCATTGATGAGCTCTAGTAGTTTTCAGGTAGCATCTTTAGGATTTTCTATGTATAGCAACATGTCATCTGCAAACAGTAACAGTCTTACTTCTTTTCCAATTTGGATTCCTTTTATTTCTTTTTCTTTTTCTGACTGCTGTGGCTAGGACTTCCAAAACCATGCTGAATAAAAGTGGCGAGAGTGGGCATCCTTGTCTTGTTCCTGATCTTAGAGGAAATGCTTTTTGCGTTTCACCATTGAGTATGATGTTAGCTGTGGGTCCATCATATATGGCCTTTATTATGTTGAGGTATGTTCTCTCTATGCCTACTTTCTGAAGAGTTTTTATCATAAAAGTTTTACCATAAAAACAAAAGGGGGGAAAACAGACCTACAAAAACAAATCCAAAACAATTAATAAAATGGCAATAAGAACATAACATATCAATAATTACCTTAAATGTAAATGGACTAAATGCTCCTACCAAAAGACACAGACTCGCTGAATGGATACAAAAACAGGACCCATATATATGCTGCCTATGAGAAACTCATACAGATCTAGAGACACATACAGACTGAAAGTGAGGGGATAGAAAAAGGTATTCCACATGAATGGAAATCAAAAGAAAGCCAGAGTAGCAATATTAGCATCAGATAAAACAGACTTTAAAATAAAGACTGTAACAAGAGATGAAGAAGGACACTACATAATGATCAAAGGATCAATCCAAGAAGGAGATATAACAACTGTAAATATATATGTACCCAATATTGGAGCACCTCAATATATAAGGCAAATGTTAACAGACATAAAAGGAGAAATTGGCAGTAACACAATAATAGTGGGGGACTTTAACACCTCACTTACATCAATGGACAGATTACCCAGACAGAAAATCAATAAGGAAACACACGACTTAAATGACACATTAGACCAGATGGACTTCACTGATATTTAAAGAGCATTCCATCCGAAAGAAGCAGAGTCCACATTGTTTTCAAGAGCACATGGAACATTCTCCAGGATAAATTACGTGATAGGCCACAAAGCAAGCCTTGGTAAATTTAAGAAAACTGAAATCATATCAAGCATCTTTTCTGATCACAACGTTATAAGGCTAGAAATCAACTACAAGAAAAAAACTGCAAAATTCAAACACACAGAGGCTAAACAATATGCTACTAAACAACCAATGGATCACTGAAGAAATCAAAAAATACCTAGAGACAAATGAAAGGAAATAAGTAGTTTTTAAAAATTTGTTTAAAACTATTTCATTCTCTTTCAAAAAGTTATATATTATATATAAGATACCTAAGTTATTTTTCAAATAAACAAGTACAAACAAATAAATTCAGGAATACATCTTTTAAAAAAACCTTCATAAACTTTCTTGTCCTAGAATCCAAAGTCCTACCATGTCTTAGGTGAACTGACATAGAATAATCAATACAATGACATATCCTTTATATAATTTAAAAATCTGCCTGTTTGACTTGAATCTTATTCAAATATGTAGTTTTCCCTAGGCAACCATTCAACTACATGTATTACTTGCACTTAGGTTTGGTTGACTGAAAGAATCAGAGTGGAGGATGGAAGAGGAGGCAGTGATGTAAACAAAACAGAATGTGGGCTTCCCTGTTGGTGCAGTGGTTGAGGGTCCACCTGCCGATGCAGGGGACGCGGGTTCGTGCCCCGGTCTGGGAGGATCCCACGTGCCATGGAGCAGCTGGGCCCGTGAGCCATGGTTGCTGGGCCTGCGCATCCGGAGCCTGTGCTCCGCGGCAGGAGAGGGGCCCGCGTACCGCCAAAAAAAAACCAAAAAACAAAAACAGAATGTTAGGTCTCCCTCAAATAAATACCCGAGTAGGTGGATTACTCTGTGAATTTCCTATTATAACACAGATAATCATAATTGATGGATAAGTTGAGGTATCTGCATTGCCCATAGTCTATTATAAGAATATTACCCGCAGTTTTTTTTTAATAAAGATTGACTGTTACAAAAAAAAAAGGTTAAAATTATTATCAATATGGAATAATCATTTCAGTGTTTAATATACAAATGTGTGAACAGGTTGATTTTTTTAAAGTAACATTTACATTATTAACCATTGAAATAAACGATTATATTTATAGAAAAAAATAAAAAAGGCATATCCTAATACCATTCCTGGACATCAACAGTAAAGAAGGAATCTTTTTGCCATTCAGGCAAAAAGTTCAATTCATCTACAACGTGGAAAAAATCAGGCTGGCTTCACTCTGCCACAGCAGTATGTAGTGCTAGAAGATAGTGGAGCAATGCTTACCAAATCCTTAGGGAGAAAAGGGGTAATGAAAATCTACATATCAAAATCCCATTCCAGTATCAAGTATAACAGCAATATAAACATTTTTGAATGTGCAAGAAATTAAGAACTACATTTTCCCAAAAACCCTTCTCAAAAAAAGATGAATTTCAACCAACAAAGAAATTAACAGAAAAACTACCACTAAAGAATGATGACAGTCACCAAATCTATTTAATTCTTAAGGCTAAGAGTAAACCTATGGGAATAATGGATTTCATAGCAGGATGTGAAGAACCTTTAACATTTAACGAGTTAACCCCTCATAATACCTGAAAACATTTCTATGCTTAATTAGAGAAATGTTGCTCAATATAAATCAGCATGTGAATTCATTTAATCTTAACTCGCAAGTTAGTCCAACCCTGTGAAATTCATAGGGCAAGCAAATGAAGTTTTTGTCACTTCAATCACACCTCTGCTCAAATCTGCCTCTTCTTTTCCAATTTGGACACCTTTCATTTCTTTTTCTTACCTAATTCCTCTGGCTAAAACTTCTGGTACAACAGTGAATAGCAGCAGTGAAAGTAAGCATCTGTGTCTTGCTCCTGATCATAGGGGAGGAGCTTTTGGTCTTTCACCATTGAATATGGTGTTGTCTATGGGCTTTTCATGAATGTCCTTTATCATAATGAGGAAGTTCTCTTCTATTCCTAGTTTGCTAAGAGTTTATTTGTCTAAAAGGGTGTGGAATTTTGTCAATACTTTTTCTCCACTGAGATTATCATGTTTTTTTTTCTTTTGTTCTAATGTAGTGCATTACATTTACTATATTTTCTTATGCTGAAACACCCTTGTGTTCCTGGGATAAATTCCACTTACTTAGTCATGGTATATACTTTTAATATGCTGTTGGATTTGGTTTTCTAGCATTTTCTTTAGAATTTCTGCACCTATATTTATATAAGATACAGCTGTAGTTTTCTTGTGGTATCAGAGTGATACTGGCTTCATAGAATGAGTTAGGAAATGTTCCTTCCTCTCCAATTTTTTTGAAGTTTGAGAAGGAATGGCATTAATTCTTCTTTAAATGTTTGGTAGAATATACCAATGAAGCCACTCCCCTTGGACTTTTCTTTGCTGAGAGCTTTTCTTTTGAGAGGCTTTTTACTCCATCTCTTTATCTGTTATAGGTCTGTTCAAATTTTCTACTTCTTGGGCTTCCCTGGTGGCGCAGTGGTTGAGAGCCCGCCTGCCGATGCAGGGGACGTGGGTTCATGCCCCGGCCTGGGAAGATCCCACATGCCGCGGAGCAGCTGGGCCTGTGAGCCATGGCTGCTGAGCCTGTGCATCCGGAGCCTGTGCTTCACAACGGGAGAGGCCCGCCAACAACAACAACAACAAAAATTCTACTTCTTGAGTCAGCAATTTGTATATTACTAGGAATTTGTCCATTTCATGTAGGTTACCTAATTTATTAGATATACAATATAATTGTTCACAGTACTGTCTTATAATCTTTTTTATTTCTGTAAGGTCAGTAGAAATGTCTCTAGTTTTATTTCTGATTTTAGTGATTTACATCTTTTTTTAATTCTTAGTATAGCTAAAACTTTGTCAATTTTGTTTATCTTAAAAAAAAAACTTCTGGTTTTGCTGATTCTCTGTATTGTTTTTCTATTCTCTATTTCATTTATCTCCATTCTCTCCATTCTAATCTTTATTACTTCCTTCTTTCTGTAACTGTGGGGTAAGTGTGCTCTTCTTTTTCTAATTCCATGAGGTGTAAAGTTAGGTTACTGATTTGAGATCTTTTTTTCTTACATAATGTAGGCATTTACAGTTATATAAATCTCTCTATTAGCAGTGTTTTTGCTTCATCCTGTAAGTTTTGGTAAGTTGTGTTTTTGTTTTCTTTCCTCTCAAAGTATTTTCTAATTTCCCCTTTGACCCATTGGTTAGTTAAGAGCTCTGCTCAAATTGGAAGCCTTCTCTGACACGATTGTATGAAAGAGCTATTACTCCCAAACTCCCAGGCTCTCTATACTTCCCTGCACTTTTCTTCTTGAAATATATTTTCATACTACTTATCTCCATCTGAAATTCTACGTATCACTTGTTGACTTACTTAGTCTGTCTATCTTCACTAAAGTCTAAGCTCTAAAATGGGAAGCACTCTGTTTTGTATACTGTGTATCCTTGGCACTAAATAAATTATTTGTTGAACAAACCCTTTTAATCTAATTGTGGAATCCAATTTTTCACCATGAATACTGTGACATTTTATTCCAAATGAGAAAGATATATGTGGCTTATTCTTCTTGAACTAGGACATACTTGAGGAAAGGCAAAAGCCATTTTAACTAATCCCAAATCAGTCTTTCTATAAAATAATATAAAAACCTACATTAGTATTCTTGAGATAAAGATGAAGAATGAGTTTACATTTCCTATCCTGTATTTTTCAGTCATGCTTCTTTAGCCTCCTTTACAGTTAATGGGTACAGTATGGTTTGCTCTATTTACATTACTTCCCAGTTGTTTAATTAACATCATTACTGTGCCATCAGTCACTGCCCAATTATACATGACTCATTCATTAGAAAGATGACACAGGCTTTTCACTTTTAAAGTATATTTAAATATATTAAACTATTCTCCCAATGAAAAATTACCAGTGTAATTCAGCCTAGATATTTCCCATACACCTAGATGTTAACTATAAATATAGGAATGCACAGAAAACTTTTTGTTAAATGGATAATCAATCACTCTCAGGTAAAACCTTATTTTCTAAATTCAGTTGTAGTACCACTGAAATTCGCTAAACTGATGGGTACTCCTGTATTCATTTTCTGTGGATGCTGTAACAAATTACCATGACCTTGGTGGCTTAAAACCACAGAAATCTATTTTCTCACAGTTCTGGAAGCGAGAAGTCTGAAATCAAGGTGTCTGTAGGGCCATGCTCTCTCTCAAGTCTCTGAGAATTCATTCCTCGTCTCTTTCAGCTTCTGGCGGCTGCCAGCATTCCCTGGCTTATAGCCACAGCATGCCAATCTCTATCACCACTGTCACAATGACTCCTCCTTTTCTTTTTGTCACATTTCCCTCTGCCTCCCTCTTACAATGCCACTTGCAATGGCATTAAGGCCCATCCAGATAATCCAAGATTATCTCATTTTAAGATCTTTAACTTAATCATATCTAAAAAAAACCCTAAATAAGTAAGGTATTTTTTGTTTTGTTTTGTGGTATGCGGGCCTCTCATTGTTGTGGCCTCTTCCATTGCAAAGCACAGGCTCCAGACGCGCAGGCTCAGCGGCCATGGCTCACAGGCCCAGCCACTCCGCAGCATGTGGGATCTTCCCGGACCGGGGCACGAACCTGTGTCCCCTGCATCGGCAGGCGGACTCTCAACCACTGCGCCACCAGGGAAGCCCAATAAGTAAGGTTTAAATAAGTAAGGTTCACATTCACAAGCTCTAAGGATTTGGTACGGGTTTCTTTTGGAGGTCATTTTTTGTCCTACTACACTTACTTAATCAGGTGATCCAATTTATCAAGAATAATGGGACAAACTAACATCATGTATCTCCTGTTATCATGCCCTGAGAAAGAAACTACATCACCTATGCAGTATTCCTGACAAAAATGCATAACATGAATCAAGTCATAAGAAAACAATCAGACAAACCCAAACTGAGATACATTCTTCCAAAATGTTAATGTCATGAAATTAGAAAATTTCCAAATTGAAAGAGGTTCAAGATGCATAACAATTAAATGCAATGCGTGACCTTAGACTGGTTCCTGGATTGTGGGGAAAAATTTTTTTTCTACAAAAAGCCACTTATTAGGACAACTGGTACAATTTGAATATGGATTGTATATTAGATAATAGCATTGTATCAACATTAATTCCTGAATTTGATCATTGTGTTATGGTTAGAAAATTAATGAGAGGGCTTCCCTGGTGGCACAGTGGCTAAGAATCCGCCTGACAATGCAGGGGACATGGGTTCGAGCCCTGGTGCAGGAAGATCCCACTTGCCGCGGAGCAACTAAGCCCGTGCACCACAACTACTGAGCCTGCACTCTAAAGCCCGCGAGCCACAACTACTGAACCCGAGTGCCACAACTACTGAAGCCCATGCACCTAGAGCCCATGCTCCACAACGAGAAGCCACCGCAATGAGAAGCCCACGCACCACAACGAAGAGTAGCCCCCTCTCTCCGCAACTAGAGAAAAGCCTGCACACAGCAATGAAGACCCAATGCAGCCAAAAATAAAATAAATAAATTTTTTAAAGAAGAAAATTAATGAGAGAGAAACAGTGAGGTAAAGCAAATATCACAAAATAACTTATGAGTCTAAGTAGAGGGTTCATGGCTGAACTATTCTTGAAACTTTGTTTATTCACTGAACTATTCTTGAAACTTTGCTGTTAGTGTCAACTTTTTCAAAACAAAAACTTGAAAAAACTGGTTTTCTTCAAATGAAGCAAGTCTGTATTAACAGCAAATAACTGCCAAAAAATTATACTTTGCCTAAAAATTTAAACTAAAAAGAAAAGTCCAACTATAGTGTAAAGTTTCCTGGTCCTTTGGCCATTCCCTCCAAAAGAGCAGTACATTTTCCTGTTTGTCCACCGTCAAGCAAGACTGAGCACAAACAAGAAATCATCATTAAAATACACATACATTCATGTATGGAGATAAAAAGAATCATTTCTTGTCAAAAAGGAAAATAAGGGCTTCCCTGGTGGCGCAGTGGTTGGGAATCCGCCTGCCAATGCAGGGGACATGGGTTCGAGCCCTGGTCCGGGAAGATCCCACATGCTGTGGAGCAGGTGAGCCCTGTGCGCCACAACTACTGAGTCTGCGCTCTAGAGCCCGCGAGCCACAATTGCTGAAGCCCGTGCATCTGGAGCCTGTGCTCTGAGGCGGGAGAGGCCACTGCAATGAGGGGCCCATGCAGTGCAGTGAAGAGTAGCCCCCGCTCGCGGCAACTAGGGAAAGCCTGTGTGCATTAATGAAGACCCAACACAGCCAAAAATAAATAAATAAATAAAATTTTTTAAAAACTTAAAAAAAAAAGGAAAATAAAACAACACAAAGAAAGAAGTTAAATATTCATCCTGTTGAGTACCCCACAGAGGAGATACAAAGGGTATGATTAAACCAGAATGCCTGGAAATGACATCCTTATATTGTCTTTCCAAAACCAGATTCAGACTTATGAAACAGCATATAAGGGAAACCACATTTTAACCACAGAGACTCACTGAGGAATGTTATACATAAGAGAAACTATTACTATTTTAATTTTTTAAACTTAGAGAACAGATTGGGCACTATCCTAAAATAGCAACATACAAATTAGGGGAATGAGGGCAGCAACTCATCTCATAATAAGCATAATCCATGAAAACTCCAGTTTCGGGTCAGCAAATAACAATCACTGAAAAGTTTCTCTCCCTTCTCTGCCCCTTACTGGCAAATTGAATTATGTCCAAATAAGAATTATATAATGAGACTTACATTATATAATGAGACAACAAACCTGAAACTTCAAGTAAAACAAAATATTGAAAAAGTATGTTTTGCAAGAAAACAAATACTTTCCCCAAACATGACTGAAAACTTACCTTCTGGCACAGGAAAAACTTCAGCTATTGAGCCTAAAATGGTTAAAGCTGAAAATCTAGTTGGGTAGGAAGAGCCAGGAAATAATGCTTCAAAAAGACTTTTGCAAATGGATGACATGAAATTCTAAAAAAGAAAAATTACAGTAAATATAATTGAGCTAACTCACAATAGGTTATCTTGAAAATATCACTACTATTACTCTGAAGAGTGAATTTTTTTCTAATTTAGAGAGAAAAGATTTTTTTAAAACAATATTAGTTGTTCACTTTACTTGACAATTCAGATTGGCACCCTTGACCATGAGCTCATGACTTCAGTGAACCTTATCTTTGTAGAGTCAACAAGAAGTACGGAAGAAAACGAAAACACTAATTTAAAGAGATATGTGTGCCCCCATGTTCACTGCAGCATTATTTACAACAGTCAAGATACAGAAACAACATAAGTGTCCAAGGATGGATAAACAGATAAATAAATCAGACAGAAAAAGACAAACACTTAATGATCTCTCTTTTATATAGAATTTAAAAATTAAAAAAAAACAAAAACCAACCTCATAAATACAGAGAACAGACTGGTGGTTGCCAGGGGTCGGGTGGGGGAGGATTTGGAAAAATGGGTAAACAGAGTCAAAAGATACAAACTTCCAGATATAAAATAAAATAAATAGGCCATGGGCTGTAATGTATAGTAGAGTGACTATAGTTAATACTACTACATTGTATATTTGAAAGTTGCTAAGAAAAAAAAACTTTTTCTAACTTTGTATGGTGACAAATGTTAACTAGACTTAATGTGGTAATCATGTCCCAATATACACAAATGTCTAACCACTGTGTTGTACACCTGAAACTATTATGTCAATTATACCTGATTTAAGTTAAAAACAACAACAACAAAGAGTACAATTCTAAATGTAGTCCAGACCAGAAAAAAACATTTTTCTGGTGAAAACATGATCCATTCTGCCCTGACTTGTGTTAAAGTTGTATGAATATTGATTTTCTTCACCAGAAAGAAGCATTCAGGCATCAAAGGTATATATACTTTTTTTTAAAGTTTTAAAATGACCAAAGACATATCCAATATATACCACTTGACACATTTGATAAATACTTGATATCTGGCTATAATGACATATTTCATGACAAAGATCTAGCTATTCCACTGTCTTCTATCTGCCTCTCTGAGACTCCTATTCTACCTTTCTGTTTATACAAATGATTAGAAATGAAAACTTTTAGTAAAATGCAATAAAAAAAGCAATGTGGGAAATAGTTTATCCAGGATAAAGTCTTCTTCCTCTAAGTAAAAATAATAATAATAATTTCTCCATAAGACCAAAGGAAGAACATATAAGGAAAAGCTGTGATTCTCAAGCCTCTCATACACTGCTATGCCCTGACAACATATATTTGTAACTAAGCAGCATATAAGCAGCCCTAGTCCCAACCATCTTTAGATAGCATTCCTGCATTCATTTCCTTGGTTAAGGACATACAATCTTGGTGATTTATCCTGTAGACCCTTACAAGCCCTAAATAAGAGTTTACTAGTTTATTAATTCTATTGGGTTTCAAAGGAATAGGGTAGTTATTGAAAATATCCTAATTAAACTAGTGTTAATTATAAATGAGTAGTATAGTATTCACATTAAATGGCAACAAGTTCATCCTTTAGGATTTATCTTATCCTAACTGCACTGTCAATTGTATTTTCAGATATAGTTGTTCTTTCCCTCAACCAGACTGTAAGCACAATGGAGGCAGGAACCACAATTTAGACATTTATGTCCTGAACACACTGTACTACACACATAGTAAGGGCTCAATATATGCTCTAGTCCCTTTTAATGTCCCTTGGCGAGGATTCCAGATACCATGGCCTAGCATTCAAAACTCTCTGCTACCCATCCCCAAATTGATTTTCTAACTCATTTCCCGTTATTCCTCTGTCCGGGGACTTCCCTGGTGGTACAGTGGTTAAGAATCTGTCTTCCAATGCAGGGGACACGAGTTTGACCCCTCACTGGGGAACTAAGATCCCACATGCCGTGGAACTCGCATGCTGCAACAACTGAGCCCGAGTGCTCTAGAGCCCACGTGCCACAACTAGAGAGATCGTGTACTCTAGAGCCCACATACCACAATGAGAGAGAAGCCTGCACGCCGCAAGAAAGAGCCTGCACACTGCAATGAAAGATCCTGCATGCCACAACTAAGACCCGGCACAGCCAAATAAATAAATAAATATTTTTTAAAAAAACAAATAGTTAAAAAAAAAAAAGTACTCTGTGCTTCCAATGCAAGGGGCATGGGTTTGATCCCTGGTTGAGGAACTAAGATCCCACATACTGTGGGGCATGGCCAAAAAAAAAATCCTCTATCCCTCAAGTATCTTATATGTCATTCATACTAGTGAATTCACCACTATCCAAATTTTCCCTGTACTCTCTTACCTCCAAGTCTTCCCTCAAGCTGGTACTAGGGAAGAAACTATTCCGATTTGGTTGTCCAGAGCAGATATGGATTGTAGTCAGGCTCTACCACTTCCTGGCTGAGGACCCTTGGATAGTTTGCTCATTCAACTTTTCCAAGCTTCACTTATATCACTGGTTAAGTGAGGATAATAATGCCTATCTCACAGTTTCATTATTAAAGATTAAAGGAGAACACGGATATAAAGCATTTTATACTTGAAAGTACTCTAGCTAACATATTTTTAAGTACTCTGTCATACTAGAGTATGAAATAACCTCCTTCACTAGACTAGAAGACACCTTTTCCCACTCACAGCCTTCTCTTCTCCCAGCACTTAGTCTGCTGACTGGCACTGAGTCCACCACACACCACACACGACACCCACTATTCTGATGACGATGATACAACAGTTCTGAAGTTGCAACCTCCAAAAGCCACAAGAGCCAACAGGTGGGAGAAAAATATCAGAACTATGAGACTGACTCAGATCAAGACTCTAAAGGACTAGTTTTCAAAAAATATATATTCATAAGCAAAACGAAGAAACCACGCATACATGAAAATTCAGAATGTCAAACCACAAAATCAGTTTTGTGTTTCTAAGTACCTAATTGAGATTTCACAAATGTCATTTTATCCCCTGCAAAAAGAAGCAAGGTGTTTCTGAGATCATCTAGCAATGATCTAAAAAGGGCTAAAATATAACTGTTACACACACACAGTAAATGCTCTATACTCTAGTTACTTTTAATGATGCCCAGGAAGGCTTTTTAGAGTGATTTAGAGTTTGCAAAGAACATTCTTGTTTAATCCTCAAAACCAACGTTTTCAGAGAGGTTACTCATCCCACTTATAGCTAAGTAGACTCATGAAAATAAGCCAAGTAGTCAGTGGCAGATTTGTTACTAATCATGTCCTTCAAGTTTAGGTTGTGACTTTCTCATCTTTCGTTGTTGAGATTTTACAAAGATGAAGCTGATTTCAGCCTCTGTATAGGAATGTTCTTCTTTAGATGATTTTTAACCTTTAGTAGGTAGTAAGTATAGCATGGTTCCAATATACCATTTATTATACTTGTTTCCCTAAATGAGATAAAATAGATGAGCTCTGTCCTCTATCTGGGTCTTAGGAGAAAATAAGTATCTGCTTCTGAGAGGAAAGATTTGGAGTAAGAAACCAGTGAAAAGCTCATTCTGTTCTGATGGGACAGAAATTGAAGGTTGTCAAGCTGAGCCCTGGCCCAGACTGGAGCTGCTATATCTGGGGATCCATCCATGACATTAACCTGGTGCACTGAAATCCAGTCCTACTCTTCAAGTTCACTCCAAAACAGGATAGAGAGGAAGCTCTTAAGAGGACCATGGGCCAGAAGTCACAAACATCAAGCCACTGTTAAATCACGTTAGACGAAAGGGGAAACACGCTCAGATGCAGCAGTCATCTACCCCGGGGAGGGGTGGAGGAATCAGGGCTTCCAATTACCTTTTTTAAAAGTACTAAATTCATCTGGCTCACAGAAGCTGTAAAACATCGAGGTTAGCTCATTAATGTTATTCTATTTTTTTTAACATCTTTATTGGAGTATAATTGCTTTATAATAGTGTGTTAGTTTCTGCTGTATAACAAAGTGAATCAGCTATACATATACATATATCCCCATATCTCCTTGCTCTTGCGTCTCCCTCCCACCCTCCCTATCCCACCCCTCTAGGTGGTCACAAAGCACCGAGCTGATCTCCCTAGGCTATGCGGCTGCTTCCCACTAGCAATCTATTTTACATTTGGGAGTGTATATATGTCAATGCTACTTTCTCACTTCATCCCAGCTTACCCTTCCCCCTCCCTGTGTCCTCAAGTCCATTCTCTACGTCCGAGTCTTTATTCCTGTCCAGTCCCTAGGTTCTTCAGAACAATTTTTAATTTTTTTAGATTCCATATCTGTGTGATAGCATACGGTATTTGTCTTTCTCTTTCTGACTTACTTCACTCTGTATGACAGTCTCTAGGTCCATCCACCTCACTACAAATAACTCAATTTTGTTTCTTTTTATGGCTGAGTAATATTCCATTGTATACATGTGCCACATCTTCTTCCCCCATTCATCTGTTGATGGACACTTAGGTTGCTTCCATGTCCTGGCTATTGTAAATACAGCTGCAATGAACATTTTGGTACATGACTCTTTTTGAATTAGGGTTTTCTCAGGGTATATGCCCAGTAGTGGGATTGCTGGGTCATATGGTAGCTCTATTTTTAGTTTGTTAAAGGAACCTCCATACTGTTCTCCATAGTGGCTGTATCAATTTACATTTCCACCAACAGTGCAAAAGGGTTCTCTTTTCTCCACACCTTCTCCAGCATTTATTGTTTGTAGATTTTTTGATGATGGCCATTCTGACTGGTGTGAGGTGATACCTCATTGTACTTTTGATTTACATTTCTCTAATGATTAGTGATGTTGAGCATCCTTTCATGTGTTTGTTGGCAATCTGTATATCTTCTTTGGAGAAATGTCTGTTTAGGTTGTCTGCCCATTTTTGGATTGGGTTGTTTGTTCTTTTGATATTGAGCTGCATGAGCTGCTTGTAAATTGTGGAGATTAATCCTTTGTCAGTTGCTTCATTTGCAAATATTTTCTCCCATTCTGAGGGTTGTCTTTTCGTCTTGTTTATGGTTTTCTTTGCTGTGCAAAACCTTTTAAGTTTCATTAGGTCCCATTTGTTTATTTTTATTTCCATTTCTCTAGGAAGTGGGTCAAAAAGGATCTTGCTATGATTTATGTCATAGAGTGTTCTGCCTATGTTTTCCTCTAAGAGTTTTATAGTGTCTGGCCTTACATTTAGGTCTTTAATCCATTTTGAGTTTATTTTTGTGTATGGTGTCAGGGAGTGTTCTAATTTCATTCTTTTACATGTAGCTGTCCAGTTTTCCCAGAATGTTATTCTATAACAGACTTCAAGTCCAGCACTGGTTCCGCAACTCAGGCTACCCTAAGAGAAGTTCCAAAGCACTAGAAGGAATATGCAAAACCCAGCTTGAAGGAAAAAAGCACAGAAATACTATTCACCAAGAGTATTTACTTCTCTTTAATGTTTATTCAAAACTGTTTTAGGTTTCTTAAAAATCTGTATATCTAGAAATCTATCACCCACCTTATATTGCCGTAAAGATACAGAAGGGTGCTGTCTGGTTAACTCATTCTCTGGTTCATGTTTGGATTTACTCTGTTCCAGTTTATAAAGTACCTGAGAACTTTCCTGTATCCTACAAAACAACTTTGAGAAGAAGAAAAATGAAGCATACGTGAGCCACATTAACCTTAAACATCAGCTTGAAAGGCAAAGGAAGAACTTTCTAAATTCTTTAGACTAAAACGTCAGGCAAGGGGAATACTGGTTTTTAAACTCAGTATTTAAACATTGTTTCTTTTTGACAGAAAATTAACCTTTACATTTTAAAAACCAAAAACCAAATATTACTGCAAATCAGAATCCACAGTCATAAAGCCACAGTTCTATTTCCCTTAGGTCGGCATGAACCTAAAGATGATATACTCACTTCTACTCTCTACCAACTCTTCACCCCAGAAGTGTATCAGGTGATTAATTCAAGCTGAATTATTCAATAATGACTATTTCTTGAGGCACTTACAGGAACGATAAAAATACAAAGACATCCTTCCTCCTCTTACTAAAGTTTTCTTAAAATACCTTATACCCTGAAAACTCCAGTGCTAGATTTTTTTTTTCCTTTCAAAAAAAGAGTTCAAGGCTGACTTATTACACCAAAGTGAAAGGACTTTTCACTCTGGATTTTAACCCTAAAAATAAACTTTATGGAATCACAGAACAAAGCATTCACAGAAGGTCCATGAAGAGCTATGGTAGTCCAATCCCATGACCCTTATTCCCACACTCTCCTCGGATCTGGGCTCTTTTTAAAAATAATTCCAGAGCAAAGTTCACCACTTTCCTACACTTTCTGAAGAGAAATTCTACCTTTTTAAGAAGAGAACAAATCTGTTGCCGCACTCCTGGAGACTGACTGTTAAGATTGTATGTGATAAAGAACTGAATGCACTCCATTTCTTCTGTGGAAACAATTTCTGTGCTTCGATTACATTCACAAAGCAAGCCTAATGTATCGATCCGTACCTAAAATACACCAAGCAATAAAATATTAATTTTTCAATGAAATAAGCAAAGCCTAAACCACTTGACGAGTTTAATTATTTACACAGGCTACCAAAGGTGGGAAGGGTGGAGAGAAGGTAAACCTCAGTTTACCCATGTGTACTTCAGAAAGGTTCCATAATCCCAAAGTTCCTGTGGTTATTTCCTATAAAATTATTTTATTAAATGTATAAATTGGGTATTTTATTAAAGTCAAAAATCTTAGAGATTCTTATTCCACAGTAATGCTCAACTTCATTCTTTTTTCTCAGTGACCACTCTGCCCCAGGACCACATCATCTCACTCTCCAGTTACTGTCTTGAACATCGCACTGGTTTCTTTTTGCTCCCACTCTGGAAACTCATCTCTGTTTCCATTCATGCCACTTCCTGGCTGAAGGAAGAGTGGCTCTGCTTCCCAGTTACCAATTGGATAAAATCTGAAGTCTTCAACCAAGCACTGGAGGCTTCCATAAAATGGACAAAATACTCCACTCCTGCCAAACGATGTCTTTAGTCACCTTTCAGCCCTTGTTTACTGTGTCCTTCCATTTTTAGTAGGCGCCAGTGCTTCCCCTCCTCAGATCACATTTATCACTTTCCTACTCAACCACCATCTATACTCAGATCAATCTCTTCTTCTAAGCTTCCCCAGTCTTTATGCATAAAGGTACACTTGTATCTGCATTGTCTTCTAAGAGTTTCCAGTTGTCTTATGCAGGTTTCCTTATTCTCTCAACTAAACTTTAAGCAGCCTGAGTGCAATGTCTACACTCTTCCCTTTCTATTCATCCTTCTTATGGAGCCCTTAAAACAGTGCTAGGCATAATGTAGGGGCTTCTATATCACACTGTTAAATTAATAAATGAATCAGGGATCTACCGCATGTATGAATTCCCAGTTATTTTGTTTACTTACTTGGCAGTGCTGATGAATTAAGCCTTGCTTTATTCTTGCACTGGACACAAGGTCCCTCCAGGCATCAGTTGCAGACTGAAGATGTCCATGAGCTCTAGCTGTTCGTAGACAAGCCATCAAAGCTCCCAGAGCCCCTCTGCTGTCATAAGACCCTAAGGATGGAAAAGATTACTCTTGGCTCAAAACACAGTAACAAAGACCACCACCGTGCTATTTAAAAACTACAAAATTCACATGTTTCCAGTTAACATTTCAAGAAACAAAAATCATATTTTAAGCTAAATTCTAACATGAATTAGTGTTTCTATTATAAAATCATTATTTAAAAGGATTTAATAGTTCTTAAATCAATAATTTCAGTAAGCATAATCCACTTATTGTTAACTTAAAAAAATCATAATTTTTGGCTGATATTTTTACCTTTCCCTTGACAGTTAGAAAATAGACCATCAAGTCAATCAGGAAAAAAATCAAGTGAAGAAATATTTAAAACAATAAAAATAACTAAAATAACTTTCAGCCGAAAATAGGAAAAACACTTCAGTGGCTAAAGACCATTATTTCTCTAAAAACAAACACCGAACCTCTCTGTATATTTTGGAGTTACTGTTTCTTCTTAGCAAAGGAGATAAAAGGGGGATCACAAAGAACCTGATGCTTTCAGAGGCCAGGACATCAGCCGTTACTAAGGGGACAGGGAGCTCTGGCTCACAGGACACCTTGATTTAAAATAAAGACTGCCTAGCTTCAGAAGAGATTCACGGATCCTCAGCTTTAGACGGCTTCTCAAAAATGCAAGGACGATTATTGTTAAAAATTATAAATAAGGCTCATTTTTGTGTACAGGAATCAAATTTTCCAGCTATCTCATGGTTATTCTTTGAAGGACTGAAAGATTTTAACTTAAATTTTAGTTAGAAATACTCTTAAAATGTGGTGTAGGGTACCATATTCCTGCTTTGTTAAACAGAATATGATAATTTTAAGATTTACATGAGGAGTCAGGATCATCGTTTTATATATTAATTACTAAATTATGCTTCAATGCAGTGATTCTTTCAAGGTTACTGAGTTTCAGTGGGATGTTCATGCTTATTCTAAATGACCAGAGAGCTGTTTCCTGAGGTCACGCTTCTAAATTTTTTATCTCTTTCCCAGAGACAAATATTTGCTACTGCCAATTTACCTGTCTTTAACCTTGCCTAAAACAATTTTTAATTACTATTTCAATCACTTGAATAAGCAAATTATATAAAACACACAAACGTTTACTCCAGTCTGACAATCAACTAATAAAAACTTGGTAAAATGAATTAAAACCTAGTAATAAAAGAAACCTCATAATCATAACTGGGATCAATCCTCAGCCTGTAGAAATGACTTCAGCCAAAAAACTCTATTCAGCTAGGTACAGGAACATTCGTTTCAACCCAAAATTTCTATATTTAATATCCTCCTTTACTATTAACAGAAATGATAATATTTAAATTTGCATATGGGCAACATCTGCCTAGGTACCTAAACTTAAGCATCCTAACTAGAAATTACTAAAACAAAAAATTCATTTTCTTACCAGTTTTAGCATCAGCAGAAGTCTGAAGAATCTTTACCATGTAGCTTAAGCTTTCAGGATTGCAATTCAATAATTTTGGCAAGTAATAATCAATCACATAAGATTTTTGATCCAGATTTCCTTCACACAGTATAAACAGGAGAGGAGAAACCCAAGTCTCATGCCACTTGTCAATCCAAGTGCTGTCAACAGCCTGGGATTTCAAACAACTCTTATGACTTTTAAACATGGTTTCCAAGAGGTCACTTGCATAAGGCACCAAGGACTGGTCCCCCATCACCTCTAAGATTTGCGATGGGATAGTTTTAGCTAATGCCAAAATATGTTCAATTCCTATGTAATCTACTAAACAACCAAGGCATGTGTACTTTCCTTTACTATGCCATTCCAATCGCAGAAGACTCTCAGTCAGTTGAAAAATGAAACCATCAGCAGCCAAATCTGAACCTGACTCTTCCAAGGCAAGCTGGTGCATTTGGAGAATATTTCTGAATATGATTTTGGTTTGGTGTCTCAAAGCATCCAATGGATGTTCCCAGTGGGTATAGACATATTCCAAAAGTCTCCTAACCATGTCTGAATTTCCATTCAGACGGTCCTTTAGGCTTGGGGAACTTGATTCAAGGACTTGTATAGCTGAATTAGTCCAAGATGCCAAAATTCTAGACAGAAACATTTCCAGAGTTGACTCCTTGATCCTGAAGAAAAATGAGTCATATTATTTTATACTGACTAGTAAAAGGAATTTCATTTTATAATCACTCAGACTTTAAAAATATCAATACAAAATATAAAGAATGATCAGAAAATTGAATCATTATTAAATTTACAACAAAAAATTACAAAGCCAAAACAGATCTCAAATTTGCATATGAATCTTTCCATTTCGTAAAAACGAATCCATAAAAGGACACAGGGAAACTTTTGCAGGTGATGGAAATGTTCATTATTTTGACTGAGATGCATCTTTCACAGGTGTTTTAAAATATACTGAGGGGCTAGGGAATATTAGTGGGAATGGGGTTTCTTTCTGGGGTAACGAAAATATTCTAAAGTTGACTGTGGTGATAGCTGCACAACCCTGTAAATATACATACTAAAAAAAAATTGAACCACATGCTTTAAATAGGTGAATTATATGGTATGTAAATTATATCTCAATAAACTTATAAAATAAACAATGAAGAATAATTTTTAAATTACTTTAAAATATGCACAACTTATATCAAAAAAATACAAAACACAATCCAGTGAAGTCAGAAGACCTCATTACATTTCTGGCTTAGGTGCTTAAAAGCAATATGCTATTAGGTAAGCATTTACTTTTCTAAGCTTCACTTTACCCATTCAACAGATTAGATTTCCTATCCTATCTATCAGACATGTGAGGATCACACTGAACTACCTATGCTGAAGTTATTTGTAAACTCTAAAGCATTATATGTATAGAAGTGCTTATAATTTTTTAAAATGCTTGCATTATCTATTGCAAGACTGAATGTTAAAATTAATTTTACAAGTGTTCACTACAGGTTAACCTGCACCAATAATTTCTCTCTCTCTCTCCCATCATCCCATCTTCTCCTGTTCTTGTGTGTGTGGTATGCGGGCCTCTCACTGTTGTGGCCTCTCCCGTTGCGGAGCACAGGCTCTGGACATGCAGGCTCAGTGGCCATGGCTCACGAGCCCAGCCGCTCCGCGGCACGTGGGATCCTCCCGGACCAGGGCACGACTGTGTCCCCTGCATCGGCAGGCGGACTCCCAACCACTGCACCACCAGGGAAGCCCTATCCTGACCACTTTTCATTGAATTACTAAGTAAGCCAGCTCAGCTGCCATCTTTTAAATGTCTGACAAGCAAAGCAAAATATGAGAAAAAACTCACTGTGAACTCAAGGTGAACAGAACACGCACAGTATCCAAGAGCAGGGCCTCCCCACTGGGGCCCATCCTCCCATCCTGCCAATCCAACATGGTGAGTGTCCCCTGACACAGGAATAAAAGAGCTGACTGGGAGACATCAGCACAACAAAGGCTCCTGCAGCAGTTCAAAAGCCACTCGGGGATGCTGGTGTGGTCCACTGAACGGAGAAGCAAACTACTAATCTGGAAAAATATGACAGAGCTGATACACATAAAGCCTCTAAAACTTTCCAGATATCCCAAAATATAAATCCAAAATTCTCTTTCCCCTGAAATGTCCTAGGAAAAACACTGAATCTAAAGGTGAAAAACCCACAAGTGTTAAAATTATTATATCAAGAGGAAAAAAATTGAATCTAAATACATGAAATGTTTTGCTGGTTTGAATGTACTGGGAGAGCACAACACATTGCCACCTGCAGGTGGATGAGATTATTAACTCATGCTTTTTTAGAGGTGATTTGAGAAATTAAAATTTTTAACTTTATCCAATGATAATTACTTTGTGTGAGCTCATAAAACAGTATACATCTATTTTGTATAAAGTCATTTTGCTCTTAGTAAAGAACTAAAATAAGTTCCTAGATAAAACAGTAAGGAACAAAAAAACTGCTAGTACTAAATACAAGAATTGTATTATCAACTTATACCTTCCATACAATCAAATTCCCTGAACAATTGATTCTAGTACAATATTTGGGTTATTCTTAATAAAAATAACATTTATCAAAAAGTTATTACTGTATATATCTATACATTAATCTCTAATTTTAATAACACAAATATCTTTTATGATACTGAGAGATGGAACTGAACAAACAACACTAGAAAAAAACAAGGATATACACCCAAAAATGTTGATAATGATTATCCTTGTGAGAGAGATTTACAGGTGACTGTTATTGTCTTCTTTCTGCTTTATTCAAATTTTTGGAAGTCACTTATTATAAGGGGAAAAGGTTACCAGAAAGATTCTGACTATGCAAAAAACTTTTTTTAATTCACTTCTTTAAAAAAAACTTTTTCTAATTAATTAATTTTTGGCTGCGCTGGGTCTTCGTTGCTGCATGCAGGCTTTCTCTAGTTGCGGCAAGCGGGGGCTACTATTCACCGTGGTACGCAGTCTTCTCATTACGGTGGCTTCTCTTGTTGCACAGAATGGGCTCTAGGCACATGGGCTTCAGTAGTTGTGGCATGAGGGCTCAGTAATTGTGGCTTGCAGGCTCTGGCACACGGCTTAGTTGCTCCACAGCATGTGGGATCTTCCCGAACCAGGGATCAAACCCGTGTGCCCTGCACTGGCAGGCGGATTCTTAACCACTGCGCCACCAGGAAGTCCCTAAAAATATTTTTTAAAACATGTGTTGGGGGCTTCCCTGGTGGCGCAGTGGTTGGGAGTCCGCCTGCTGATGCAGGGGACGCGGGTTC
>NW_006773204.1:0-236 GCF_000442215.2 Lipotes vexillifer | reverse complement strand
AGATCAGAGCAGAAATAAATGAAATAGAAACAAAGAAAACAATAGCAAAGATCAATGAAACTAGAAGCTGGTTCTTTGAGATGATAAACAAAACTGATAAATCTTTAGCCAAACTCATCAAGAAAAAAAGGCAGTAGACTCAAATCAACAGAATTAGAAATGAAAAAGAAGTTACAACTGACAGTGCAGAAATACAAAGGATCATGAGAGATTACTACAAGCAACTATATGCCAAT
>NW_006773203.1:0-362 GCF_000442215.2 Lipotes vexillifer | reverse complement strand
CTTCAGCTCCTTCGTGGTGGACACGTGGTTCCAGACGGTGAGCGCCTGCTTCCTCCCTCGGGCAGGCCCATGAAGCCGCAGGTGAGTGGGAGGTGGAGGTGGTGACTGGGCGCCTGGGCTCTTCCTTTTCAGGAAATGATGCTCTGCTTCTCCATCAGAGGGCTGTTAGAGGCAGGTGAGTGTGTGTAGACCCCCAGCGCAGATGCCCCACTGCTGCCTCCCCCTGGCCAGGCTCACACCCAGAACCACTCAGCTTCCCTGACCCCTTCCCTTCCCTTCCTTTTCTTTCCCCTTCCCTCCCCTTCCCTTTCTTTCCCCTTCCCTTCACTTCCCTCTCCTTCAGTTCCCTCCCCTCCCCTCCC
>NW_006773202.1:0-3990 GCF_000442215.2 Lipotes vexillifer | reverse complement strand
GGCCATACAGGTGCCTCACGTGGGCCACGAATGCAGCCCCTTGGTCAGGGCCCTTTTGTTTCTTGAGTGTCGCGTTAATAAAGCGAGGATATGCTTAGAGTACGGCTTTATAAACTGAACGAGTGTCGCGCTAATAAAGCGATGATATGCTTAGAGTATGGCTTTATAAACTGAACACATGTGCAATCCACACCCAGACCAAGATATAAAACGTTCCAAGTACCTTAGAAGGCTCCCAACTGCCTTAGTCACCAGTCCCCAAGAATGACTACTAGCCACGCTCCCGCCATCACGGGTGCATTCGCCTGTCTGTACTGGTTGAGCTGTGGGCACCCTGCTTCCTCCACTGAACTGGCATTTCTGAGATGCATTCACACCGGTTGTCCCCACGTTGTATGTGACTTCGTTCTGCTGTCGAGGGGCACCTGACACCTCTGGATTCGCTGGTCCCGAAGTCAGTGTGCGCTCAGCCTTGGGAGAGACATCCGAGTAGCTGCCCAGAGGCTCTAGGACCTTACGAGTGTACCCTCCCACCCACGGGATGGGAGGGCTCCTGGTGCCCCACACCCTTGCCGTGACTCGGCTCACGCTGGTGTTAAACCCTGGAGTTTTAATTCTCACCTCCCTGAGGCGCGTATGTACGTACATGCTGAGCCTGCCAGTGGTTTGCTCCCTCTGTTCCGACATATGCATCGAAGCATCTGCCTTTCCCTTTGGCTGTGGCCTGCCCATGTCTCTTGAGAGCTGCCTGGTGTGGGTGGGAGACCCCTGTCCAACATGCCCCAGTCTCAGAACTGACAAGGAAGTGCGTCCTCTCTGGGTCCCGCCCATGCTGCAGGAGACGCAGGTGTGCACTCTCTGAAACTTCTGTCGGGAGGAGGTAGGCTACCGGGTCTGCCCTCTCATGGGAGCCCAGAAGCCCCTCAGATTTGCCACCATCATACACATCCCAACCCCACTGCTTGGCTCATAAATCCAGGAAAGGGGAAACAATCTTATGAGGACTGTGGCTCCACACCATCCTCGCTCCCAGATGGGGTTCAGGGAATGCCGTCCAAGTGAGCAGCCACGGGCTGGGCCCCAGCTCTGTGTCCTGGAATGTGTCAGTCCACCCGCAGCTCCAGACACTCAGATGACAGCCCAGCTCCCTCATCTCCCAGGGGCGGGATGGCTCGGATTCACTGACAGGGGCACTGGGTGCACAGGGCAGGTTGTGTCTACTGAATCCTTGGGGGCTGACCCTGGACCCTGCTCACTGCCTGTCGTTTACAGAGTGACTAGTTGGAGGGCGGCTGTGTCATCGATGGGCAATGGCGCAGCCCCAGCCCTGAGTCCTACACCGGCCCTCCTGGTGACCCCAGGCCACTAGGGGCAGCCTGCTGCCTGCTTCTACCGTCAGGACAGAAGACTGGTCTTTACAGCAAGCTGACACGTTGGAGTGTTTCCCACACGCCACCCTGTGTTCTAGGTGTTTCTACGTGTGTTCGTTACTAATATCTCATAATAGGTCTACGAAATAGCTGCTGTTATCATATCCATTTCAGAGACGGAGACACCAAGGCACCGAGAGGTTGAGTGACTGCCAGGTTCTGAGCCCAGGCTCACAGGCACCACCGGGCTGCGGCAAGACACTTGGTGGGGCTGCTTCTCTTGCACCTGGAACCCTCCGTCAGGTCCCCCCGTCACACACACCGAGCCCAGACACCCCAAGGAGAAGTAGCAGAGCCCCCGGAGAACAGGCTGATTTCCTGGTACACCAGCCTTCAAGTACAACCCCTGCCAAGACATCCTGGGGTTAGAACATAATGGAGGTGACAACCGCCGTCTCATTTCAGAACCTGTGCGTCTCCAGCTCCCGGCAAACGACAGGCTGGCGCAGGCAAGGCCCAAGACGTGCAGGCCCAGTGACATAAGTCACTGCCCGCCACGCTGTCAGCATGGCCCTGCCCTGGCCACTAGCTGGGCCTGACTGTGGGTGGAACTTCCTTCCCAGACAGAGCCCACTGTGGCCGGGGCACCCTGAGGGCTGGGCGTGCTTCTGGGCTGCAAGGACCTCCCTTCCACAGGGTGATGGGGTCCCCGCTGAGGACAGGAGGACAACGGGGAGTCTGGAGAACGACTGTCCTTTCTGGGAGGCCTGCGTGGGGAAGGAGCAGGCGGGCAGAGTAGTGGAGCCCGCGGCCCAGCCTGGGGAACTGCCCCGAGAGCCCCACTGGCAGCCCAGCCGCCCTGGAAATCTGCCAGGCTCGGTCCAGCTTAGGGAGCCCAAAGGCCACTGGGCTCCTGAACCTGAGCTATGATCCTGGGGCTGGCGACCTAAGCGAAGGCCAAGCCCCAGGACAGAAATGTCAGGACGGGGTTAAAGGGCGGGAGGCCCCCCTGCCCTCCACAAGCTCCGCCCCTGCACTTGCAGGAGCCCCTCCCCCTCCCTCCTCCCCTTCCTCCACGTGACTCACTTTCACACAGAGTCAGCCTCCTTTCCTCACCCTCCCTGCCTGCCAGGTTCTTCTGTGCATTTTTTTGAGCTGCACTATTTTTCCTGCACATACTACTCTGTAAACTTACCCCCACGAAATTATACCTCAGAAATACTCCACTGCCACAAACACAACCCGACACAACATGGTGTTTCACCATATGATCGTGTCGCAATGTATCTCCTGCCTGGTAGGTACTTACATTGCTTCTGATGTTTTATATAGAAGTAAACCTCTTTCTGCACGTAGCTTGGCTGGGGTCACTCGTTATTCTGCGAGGATAGATTCCCAAAGTAGAGCTGCTGGGCCAAAAAGCCTGTGTGTTTACCTCAAAGGCTGTGTGTGTGACAATCTCAAACCCACGGAGTATAACTACAGTGTGAGGGTGTTTTCCTATCTGCTGTGAAAGTGTGTTGCTGACGCGAAGCTCCATAATCCCCACATTTTCCCTGCAAACCAGGACACTGCTATGTCAAAATCACGCCAGGAAGCGACGGCGTGATAACCCTGCTTCGCTCCGTCACTCTAACCATCAGCACCATGCAGCCCTGCCAAGGATCCAGCGCAGGTTCCTAAGCCATGGACCCTCTGGAGTCAGAAGAGTTCAGTCCTGTCTGGACTCCCACAGCGGGCACGTGTGCCAGTTTAGTATCTGATAAAGGGTCTCTGTACTTGACACTCTTCAGTTAAAACACTGGGGTTCTTCCTGTCCACCTATCCTTCCAGATGAGTTTTTGAATCACATTAGTAGGTGGTGGGCTGCCCCCTGCAGGCCTACGAGCCATGCCCTTGCCCAGCCTCAAGACCAGAGAGCCTAGAGTCAGCGGCAGAGACATCAGTGGCTTAACGGACAGGGACCTTATGTGCCTGAAGCAAGGTGGGGACTGTCTTCCCTCCTGGAGGGAGGGGGCATTACCATTTACAGGGGGAATTGACGTCAGGCTGGCTCATCAGTTGAGTTACCAGGGAAACCAGTAGAGGAGCACGGCCCTCCCTGTCCCTTGGATAAGCTACCATGGTGGAGATGTTTAGCTCTAAAGATTAGAAGTCACTAGCTGGGGGGACCAGGGGCAAGCATGTAGGCATTTTACTGATTAGGCTCTAGGATGAAAAGGGAAAGTCAGTCATGTGAGTGGGTGTAGGTCAGGCAGGGACTGGACGACCAGGGGGCGTCCATAGAGCAAGAGAACCTCCGTCTTGGTGGTGGGGGGACAACCATACAGTGGGTTTAGAAAGATCCAGATATATTTTTGCTTTGACTTATCCTGAGTCCTTAAAACCCAGAAGAATTAATCTGCTCTCCAGGGCACAGTTGTCTCTGCCTTGGTCACACTTTTTTTTTTTTTCCTTTTTTTGCAGTACGCGGACCTCTCATTGCTGTGGCCTCTGCCACCGCGGAACACAGGCTCCGGATGAACAGGCTCGGCGGCCGTGGCTCACGGGCCCAGAGGCTCCGCAGCATGTGGGATCTTCCCGGACTGGGGCACGAACCCTTGTCCCCTGCAGCGGCAGG
>NW_006773201.1:1788649-1814450 GCF_000442215.2 Lipotes vexillifer | reverse complement strand
GGAGTATAATTGCTTTACAATGTTGTGTTAGTTTCTGCTGAATAACAAAGTGAATCAGCTATACATATATATATATCCCCATATCCCCTCCCTCTTGCCTCTCCCTCCCAGCATTGACATATATACACTACTGAATGTAAAATAGAGAGCTAGTGGGAAGCAGCTGCATAGCACAGGGAGATCAGCTCTGTGACTTGTGACTACAGCCTCTTTTTCACTAACTGTCTGATTATTTTTCCATGTGTCCACAACCTTCATAGTTTTGATTAAACAATATTTTGGAATGATCAATAGGGAGAAACACATCATGCATTCTTTTCCACTAGAAAATATTACAATGATTCCTTATGTTATCAACCTTTACTAAAGTAAGTAATTATGTACAATCTATGGTGATCTACTAGAATTTCCCCAAATACTACATTTTATTCAACTGTATTATTATATAACCCAGCAACAAAGACAGCATCTCACCAAACTCATATTTCTTTTATATAGAAACAGAATTATTAATTTACTGGTCATAGCATAATTTCATTTATACCAAACTAAAAAGCATATTAGCACCTATAATATAATAAAAATATGAATTATTAGTAGTTTTATGTTTTGTTAGCTTTAGATTTTATTTACATATATTTTACAAAATATTTACAAATTGTTATTAGACAATTATAAATAGAGACAATTAGGTCTCATATATAATATTTTAGAATAACTGAAATATAAATTTATATGTCTTGAGGAATATTTTATCTCTTTCCCGAAATAGGAATATTGTTTTAAAAATTACACATATTGATTCAAAAATGACATTCCCTAAATAGGAATATTGTTTTAAAAATTACACATATTGATTCAAAAATGACATTATAAATTATGATGCATAATTAGGGGTATTTACAACTCCTAATCCCTAATGAAAGCATCCTTGATAGCTTTCCATACGGGATCACATTTAAAGTCTTTAACATAATAAAACTCTGCATATTTAATTCAACTTGACTGTCAATTGATTAGATCAGGTTAATTGAGGTTAGGTCATGTTTTTTCTAAATCCTTAACAATATTTGTATAATTAGTTCATGAACTTTTTTTAATTGCTTCTTGTCCCAAATCACAATTATTCTGTTTTCAAATATAATCTGATATAAATGTCTGTGTAAATGGTATATGTATTTGTTATCTATTATTGTGTATGAAATTACCCCCAAATTTATTGTTTTAAAACATCAAACATTTACTGTCTCATAATTTCTGTGTTAGGAATTTGAAGTTGTTTAGCTGAATGGCTTTAGCTGAAGGTCTGTCATGAAGTTGAAGTCCAGATGTTGGCCAAGGCTGCAGTCATCTGAAGGCCAACTGGTGTTGGAGGATCTATTTCCAAGCTCATACTTCCTTCTTGGCTATTGGCAGGAGGCCTCAGTTCCTCACCACATGGACCTCTCCCCAGAACATGGCAGCTGGCTTCATTCTGAAGCTTCCAAGAGCAAATGGGCAAAGAGATAAAATGGAGAGAATGAGAGAGAGAAGCCATAATGTCAGAAGCTAATACCATTCCTTCTGCTATATTCTATCAGTCCTATACACCAATGCTGACACAATGTAGGCAGGGACAACACAAAGGGATATTAGCAAGTGATCAGTAGGCCATCTTGGAGGCTGACTAAGTAATTTTTATATCAACATGCATTTCATCAGACGTCAAGGAATGTAAATATCAGTAGTTCTCAGGTCAGAGAATAATGAAGCACGTTGTTATTTGAGTTTGAAATTCCTTGATAATGGTGCATAGAGTCCTGCAATATGATAAAAAATTATACAGGCAATGAAATTCAATTAGCTGGTGCTACACTGTGTTCTGTGTTACCTCTTTTTAGTCTCAAGTGATAGTTAAAGGGATTGTTCTGAGAATATGCTGATCCTGTAGAAAAGACAGAACAATTTATCTGCTTCTATCATCATCATTCTACAGAAATGGTACAGAGGCAATCTGAGTAACATATTAATAAATCTATAGGACCTTTAGCATTTGACATAAAAATGTGTAAATTATGAGTTACATGCCCTTTAGTTATGAAAATTTTGCCTGTTTTGTGTTACCCCATGTCTTTAAACACCCATTGTTTTTATTCATTTAGCTCAATTTTTAAAAATAAGTTTAACTCTATCAGACGAGAGGTTTTTTATCCCAAGGAAAGACGAGAGGTTTTTTATACCCAAGGAAATGTCAAGAAATATAGATTTTTGAACTTAACACTCTTTCCTTCAGCATGGCATTTGTTTTACTCTTGTGACTGCTTCACTACATATTTATCGAACCTCTTATTCTCACAGTAACTAACATATCAACATAGTCACAGGGGTTCTTTGCTTTGACCTTGGCAAGTAACTATAAATGAGAAACTCAAGTTAATTTAGCACAACTACATAAGATTCTCTAGTGCCAAGGAATGCTTTTTTTTTTTTTTTTTTCCATTCATGAGAAAGCACTATTCTGCTTAGAGATTTATTATTATTTTCTAAGACAAATATAAATATTTAGGTATTGATAAAGCCAGGTTCTCATTTTTTTTGTAAGTTAAAGATTTCCATTAAGCTTGGTTTTAGACTGAATTATGCAACATGCAAAATTGAAACACCTATTATTGAAATGTGACATTGCAGCACAATTCTGTGAGGCACTGGAAATATTCTGACAGCAGAGTAGGTTTGAATTCTGAGAGATATATGTGTTGGGCCCAAGTTTTCCCAGGTTTGTGCTATTTACTAGGAACTGGAACAAACTGTAGGTGAGGACAATAATGAAAATCATTTTGGTCAACTTAATAAAATGTTTGAAGTGAATTTTTATTTGAGGTTAATATTTCCAAAAATAAGCAATGCACGTTTGTCAGGAAAACATATTAAATCCTTTTCACAATAACTGAGCAACTTAATTCTTTCATTCATCCACTCATTCAGCACACATTTATTGAGTATTTTATTTTAGGCCCTATGCTAGGCATTGGATATAGCATAGTGTTTGAAAATACATATTATCTTCTCTCAATAATTGTACAAACTAATGTACAAACTAAGAAATGTACAGAAAATAAACAAATAAAAATTGCAAAATGCAAACTACTATAAAGAAATAAAGTAGGTGCAATTATAGTTGATGACATAATAAGCAAATTTTGGTATTGATAAGGGTATTTTCACTCAGGAGATGACATTTAAGCTGGAACCTGAAGTATGAGAAAGTCTACATGGGAATATCTGGAGAAAGAGCATTCTTGGCAGGGAGAAGAGCCAGTACAAAGATTATGGTATATTGTAAGAACAGAAACAGCCATGTGTAATAAATGAAGAGGAGAATGCCATGAGATGAGGTTGGTTTGATATAGTAAAGACCAGAACTTACTGAGGTTTGTAGGCCAATGAGTGTGTATTAGTTTCCTAGGGTTGCTGTTACAAATTACCACAAACTTGGTGGCTAAAACAATAGAAATTTATTCTTTGACAGTTCTGACAGACAGAAGTCTGAAATCAAGGTATCTGCAGAGCCACACTCCCTCTAAATATGCTAAGGGAGCATTAACTCCATTCTCCCCTCCTACGTTTTGATGAATGCTGGAGATCCTTTGCATTCCTTGACTTGTGGTTGTCCTCCAATCTCTGCCTGCATCAATGGATTACCTTCTGCTATGACTCCTGTGCCCCAGATCTCTTCTTATGACACTAGTCATTGGATTTAGGATCCGCTCTAAATCCAGAAGGGTCTCATTTGAAGATTTTTAGCTTAATTACATCTGTAAAAAAAAAAACACAACCAAAAAAACTATTTCCAAAAAGGTCATATTCACAGGTACAGGGCTTGGACATATCTTTTGGGGGGCACACTTCAACCTACTACACTAAGGATTCCAAGTTATTCTAAGTAGTATGAGTAGCCATTGAAAATTTATAAGCAGGAAACTAAAATTACACAATGTAGATTTAATCAAAATAACCCTTTAGCTGCTATGTAGGAAAAAGTAGTACTAGGGAAAGCAAGAGAAGAACCTAATTATTTAGGGAGTTGCTTTCACAGTTTAGATGAGCAATTGCAATGCCTTAAACTAGAGTATTAGCAGTAGAGTTAAATAAAATGTATATAGATTCAAGATATATATATATTTTTTTTTTTTGCTGTACGCGGGCCTCTCACTGTTGTGGCCTCTCCCGTTGCAGAGCACAGGCTCCGGACGCGCAGGCTCAGCGGCCATGGCTCACGGGCCCAGCCGCTCCGCGGCATGTGGGATCTTCCCGGACCGGGGCACGAACCCGTATCCCCTGCATTGGCAGGCGGACTCTTAACCACTGCGCCACCAGGGAAGCCCCAAGATATATTTTGAAGGTAGAATAACTAGTATTTAGCAATGGATACCATATTCCATGTATCAAGGTAAGGAAGAATGAAGAATAAAATTTGATTCCCTCTTTTCTGATTTGAACATCTTAGTGAATAACACTAACTGAAATGGAGAAAACAGGTTTATCTAGTCTATAAAAATGTCTATTTCCAAGACTTTTTATTTTAGAGTTAATAATGGAATATAAAATTAATGTAATTTTATTTACTGGAATTAGTTAACTAAATATTTGACCAAATTAGATCCAACTTTCTAGGTGAGTAATATGTAATTTTTAAAAAATGTACAACTCTATTGGATATTTGCATTAAAGCACAGTAAAATTCCTAACTGACAAATGGGGATTGGACAGATTTGAAATCATCTTTAATTCAATTGTTTAGGTCATTAATTCAGAAAGAAAAGTGGGTTCTTCCTCTTAGAGCATAACAAAATAGTCAGTTCTATTGATGTTTAATGTTCTGAGGAAGTTAATGTGTTATATAAAAGGTAATCACAGAGGGCTTTACAAATCTTTCATGCAGATAATAAATACAAACTCACATGCAAGTTGCAGTCAAGGCAAACCTTAAATGTACGAAAATTTCTCCTCTCATACACCATTGTGTTGACTACCCTGGCAACTAAGCCAATGAGAACCCATCATCACCCAGAATTCTTGCTTTTCTCCAATGCACTCTTGGTCAAAACAACCCCTCCCAATTTCCTCCTTTTTGTCTATAAAATAATGTTCCTCTTCTTCATTTGTTGGACTTTCCTATGGCTTTTTCCAAAGCCTGCTTGTCCCAAATTGAAATTCTTTGCTGTTCCCGAATAAACCCATTTTGGTGGTAAAGAAAAAAAAAAAATTGTGACCATGAAAAGTAAAGATATACTTACAGTAATTTTTCACTAGTCATAATCATATGTGTTTGTAAACATCTTTTTTTCCTTAAACCTAGAACAGAGACATTATGAAATAAAATTTTCAAAATACAGAAAATTTAAACAAATATAAAGAAATTCTTTATAAATTCTCTCTATATAGTTTGCCTCACAGTCAGATGTAGACTGTCTTGGATGTTAAAAGCAAAATTCTCTTTATACTCTATGTCATCTATTTTTGGAGGGGAGTGGGAGAAAAATCTAGACAACAAGGCTAACTATCTTGTGGTGATTAACAATAAAGAAAGCCTTACATTAGATACAAAATAAATGATTATATTATAATGTAGTTTCAAGCCCAGTCATGCATGAGGGACACATTCAAGAATATTTAATTTATTTACATGTTAAATATTTACATTTATGGATAATAAAGTTCTTAATCATCTTTAATAAAAACACAAGGAGTTTAGGAATCCCAATGGCAAACCCATTAACAGGGTTTATTTTAGGTATCTCTCTTACAAAAGCCCCAGTCCATCTTGAAGTGAAACTTGGAGACTAACAGATTGGAACTAAAATGTGAACATAATAGAGCTATCAAAGTACAAATAATGCCATCACCTCCCTTAGTTATAAAATTAATATATCCTTGATGCTTGTCTTAGGTCATGTTCCCTTGAAGCAGAGTTTGATTTGAGAATTCAGATGTGAGCAATTGATAATTTACTTCCTGATACTTGCTTTCATTAAAGCTGTGTCTCTGGCTTTCACATATTCTGGATATTTTAATCATTATGGACTACTAAACTCTTTCAGAGTTGCCTCTCTTTTGTAGGAGTACACTTTACCCTCTTCAGAACCCTCTTTATTTTATAAAATAGCTCTTTCATGTATCATTGTTCAACATTTAACTTGTCACAAGGAATCCAATAATATATTTTTTTAATTTAATACTTACTAGGTATACTATTTTTATTCAAATTTTAGCTTTCCTTAGCATACTTTTCCTATTGAGTAATATTTCAGCAATCATCAACAGGACTTTGCCAGAAAACCAAATATTGGCAATGATAAAGTTTATTATTTGATCAACCTCAAATAATAGTTTGAGGTTGATACATTATTTAAATGTGGAATGTGTTAGCAAGAAAAAAAACTGGATAATACTAATGAAATAAACACTAGATAACTGCAAATGACCTTCTTCATATAACATTTATGTATTAGACTGTATTATACTATAAAAATTGTATAAGACTTTGAGGCACAGTTTTGATTTTTAAAACAGAGACATAAAATGGCAAACATATATCATTCTACCATTTCTAATTTATGTTGAGAATCTGAGACAATGTCATATGTTGTTCATTTGCCAGAAAGCACCAACATCTCCTCTTGTCTGCGCTTCCTACCTTCTGTGATCTGTGACTCAGCACTTCTTTCAGGACACATAATATTGTATATACTAGAGACAGTCAATTTACTTTTTGGAATCCCAGCTCGGTTGGAGTAAAGAGATGGTTCTAGGAACATGATTATGAAGCATGTCTCAGAGTTGGTTACTGCATCATTACAACTTTCACATATACTCTTCTAAACTTTGTAAATGGAACTAGGAATTTAAGGTATAAGCAAGGGATCTCCCTTGACATGTAGCCCACTAGAAGCTTATGAAACCAGATTTTCAATTAATCATATTTGGACAGGATGGACTACAGCAGGAGACAAGATAAAGCTCAAGAAAGCAAAATAATAGTTTGAGGTTGTTACATTATTTAAATAAATATTTAAATCTGTTATGGTTTCTCTGAAAACATGAAAAAAGGAAATAATGATGTGCTAAAATATGAGTATGTTATCTGAAATCAACACAGCAGACCTAGTATAAACAGCCAAAACTTTCTTGAACTTCAGAACACATTTCTATGAAAGCACATTTCTGTGCTTTTAGAAATCCACTGGATTGATTACACTGGTCAAAATAAAGAATACCTCAACCGTTTTTCTCTCCTAGCATGGCCCTCCTCTTAATTCTTCCATACAATTCAGTTTCAGCATGCAAATTTATCTAAGTTTTATGTGGCACAGGAGGCCTCATAAGGAAATGAAGAAAGACCCAAAGAAATGGCAAAACCTAAATACGTTTTTACTAAGTTGAACAAAGGGAGGCAATTGCAGAAAAGTAACTGAAATACATGGAGAGTTTAAAGGAAGATAACAAAGTCTCTTTGTACAGAATTCTTATTCTCTAAGCTTTGATTCCCCCTTGAAGAATATTTCTTTTCTCCTGGTACATGGAGCATGTCTTTCTCATGGGAGTTTTTATCTCCTGCTTTCAGGAAGAAAAGGAGCGATTAGAAAGTCCACTTGCATCTGCTGTTTTTAGTGCCTTTAGATCAAAATAATTCTTATGCCAAAGTGGCATATTTTGGGATGCATATTCTTCTACCCTTCAATGTCATACAATATAGTAAACTTTGGTTGACTGAATATGATAATCTGAGACCATTTCAATGTTTTCTTAGTCTCTAAATTAGTTGGATAAAATAGAGAACACCTCAACACATAGCTCTGTTTACACCACTGCAATAAAATCAAAGAATTATTTTACTACAGCATTTTTCCCCTGGCAGGTAATGAAAACTTGTAGCTATTTTTCCAAACAAACCTTTCTACACATCATTTACTTTCTCAAATGCAAAGATGACATCACTATTAAACATCTCTACTGTGGAACAATATGTTCTGTATTACTTACAGAACTGTTAGAAGCTTGGATCATCATTTCTAGTAGCTGTTTGCACAGTAACCAGCTATCAGGTGTGGGCAGACAGCATAGTTACAATTAATGAGATTGATCCTTCCAGCAACTGCTTCAGATATTATATCTCACTCTTAAGAGATTCTCTATAAAATGCCACATTCTTGAAGTTCAGAAACATTTGAAAGTTCTTTATTAAGCATTAGGAAATCCTTTGTTAAAAAATAAAAAGAAAAAGAAAGAAAGAAGGAAAGAAAGAAAAAGAGTTTTACATAGGTGCAATTCTGGATCCTTAGAGATAGAAAACTCTCAGACTGGCTTGGTGGTATTTTTTGAATGATTAAAAAGATAGACTACATTCTTGATAAAGTATGAGTAGTTCAAAACTTGAAAAGTCCTTTCTAGCAAGTGATGTTTTATTTGATTTTATAATGATGAATTATTGATACAATAACTGAGACATTCAATTAGCTTTCTTTGACATGGAAAAATTATTAGCTCAGATATGCAATCTGTGAACATAAATGCCCAGAATGACCAATATAGAATATTAAGTGTTCTGGGTTTAATAAATGTCCCACACAGTGTAACACATACAAGTCACGGCAATAAGAATATAAAAGAAAACAATTTAAAATAATGGATAATACTTATGGGAAGTTAATGGGAAAGGGTAGGGAGGTTAAAATTTGTGCATCAAGGTCCTTTAAAAAGATAGAATGTTTTATGAATATATACTTTATAATATAGTATAAACTTTTAAATTTCCCTAAATGCATTTAAAGAATGTAATTTCTCTAAATATTCTCTAATTCCCAGGAATTAAAAAGTTTAGAAGTCTTACAATTATTATTAATGTGATTAATAGAACTGTATAAGACTGAATTAAATCATGCCACGTTTTCCCTTATATATGAAAAAGAAAAACTCAAATGTTAACCATCAGCTAAAGTGAGAAAGCCAAGCCAAAGTTTGTATTTCCTTACATCATAGAATTATTTTATTTTAACATCTTTATTGGATTATAATTGTTTTACAATGGTGTGTTAGTTTCTGCTTTATACTAAAGTGAATCAGCTATACATATACATATATCCCCATATCTCCGCCCTCTTGCGTCTCCCTCCCACCCTCCCTATCCAACCCCTCTAGGTGGACACAAAGCACGGAGCTGATCTCCCTGTGTCATGAGACTGCTTCCCACTAGCTATCTATTTTACATTTGGTAGTGTATATAAGTCCATGCCATCTCTCACTTCGTCCCAGCTTACCCTTCCCTCTCCCTGTGTCCTCAAGTCCATTCTCTACATCTGTATCTTTATTTCTGTCCTGACATTAGGTTCTTCAGAACCATTTTTTTTTGTTTCCATATATATGTGTTAGCATACGGTATTAAGTTTACAAGTTACAACAATCCTACCTCAAGAAACAAGAAACATCTCAAATAAACAACCTAAGCTTACACCTAAAACAATTAGAGAAAGAAGAAAAAAAAAAAAAAACAAAGTTAGCAGAAGGAAAGAATTTTTAACTTAAGTAATCTGTATGGTTACATAATGTTATGGTATCTTATTCCATTAACATATATAAGAGAATATTTAACATGTAACATATAAAGAGGATATTTATGAAATGCAGGTGTATTTGAATATTAAAACTTACAAGAACACAATGCAATTTTAAAAGGATGCTATTGACTTGTATTTGGTTTTCAAAGGAGTTTTGTTAATGAAGACAGTGATAATTATAGTATGATAAATCTAATGTGCTGGTCTCTTTCCATTATGGCCCTGATGGTATAGTAGTCAGTGGCACCATAATTTTCTATACCTTTCTGTTTATCGTTCTAGTAAGCTAAATGAGTTGAAATATTTAATGCATTAATTATTTGTACACTATACAATGGTGTGAAGGTTAATTTTATGTATCAGCTTGACTGGATTATGGGGTTCCCAGATATCTGGCTAAACATTGTTTCTGAGTATTTCTGTGAAGGTGTTTTCAGATGAGATTAGCATTTGGATCAGTAAACTGAGCAGAGGGGTTTGCCCTCCCCAGTGTGGGTGGGAATCATCCAGTCGGTTGAGGGCCTGAATAGAACAAAAAGTAGAGGAGGGGAAAATTTGCTCTTTCTGCCTGATAGCTTGAGCTGGAACATTGGCTTTCTCCTGCCCATGGACTGGGACTTACACAACAGTTCTCTTTGATTCTCAAGCCTCTGACTTGAACTATAGCTCAAGATTTGCAGTGCAGATTCTGCAAACAATCTAGCTGCCATTTGGGCAGGAAATTTCAAGTTCTCTGTATTCAGAGTATAGCCAAGCATGAGCTTTTTTGTTTTTTGTATTTTCTGGGGGGAAACAGAAGAAGGATTTTCGAAGTAAACAAATAAAACAAACCAAAATAGTGAAGTCAATCACAAGGAAAATCATTTTTAGATTTGATCAAATAAAACTAAACTATTTCCATATATTAAAAACCCATCAATAATTTCAAAAGGTAAACTTAGAAAACTATGTTAAATATCACAAAAATACAAATGCTTTAACAGAAATATGAAGAGATAATTTCATTTAAAAATGCAAATGAATAAAATGTATATGACTTTAACCTAACTAATAAGCAAACAGTTGCCAATCATGATAGAAATGAGATACGATTTTATGCCTATTTCCAATTCTCAATAC
Organism: Lipotes vexillifer; assembly: GCF_000442215.2. Lineage (NCBI taxonomy): Eukaryota > Metazoa > Chordata > Mammalia > Artiodactyla > Lipotidae > Lipotes > Lipotes vexillifer. Next base: position 1,803,738 of record NW_006773201.1, on the reverse strand, counting down.
CAAAAATAGTATACTTCAGTACAGAAAGATGATCATCTTATGCTACTGGTGATAGTGTAAATGACAACTTTTCAGGAAGGTGATCAGCTAATATAAATCAGAAGCCTTGAAAAATTAAAAGCGCTTTAATTCTATATTTCCACTTTCAGAAATATTTCAAAAGAAGATTCAGGCATATAAATAAAGATGTATGCAATGGTTGCTCATCACATCATAGTAAAAAAAAAAACAGAAACCATATAAATGCCCAGTAAGAATGATAGTTGGGTGAGATTATTTAATGTAAGTGTTTTAAAGTCAGTTAATCCATCATAAATCAATGTGTTTGGTGACATTTAGTCATATGTCTGCAGTACATATTTGTTGCACATCAAAATTTTAAACAAATTTTTTTTTAGGGCTTCCCTGGTGGCGCAGTGCTTGAGAGTCCGCCTGCCGATGCAGGAGACGCGGGTTCGTGCCCCGTTTCGGGAAGATCCCACATGCCGCGGAGCGGCTGGGCCCGTGAGCCATGGCCACTGAGCCTGCGCGTCCGGAGCCTGTGCTCCGCAAATAGGAGAGGCCACAACAGTGAGAGGCCCGCATAACGCAAGGAAAAAAAAAAAAAAAAAAAAAATTTTAAACAAATTTTTGCATTCATCATGAGCAAACACATATTCATGCTCTTATTATTTTGCTGTGAATGAAGTCTTCTGTGTTATTTGCTCTCATGGATTTTTAATATTTATTATACCAAAAATAATCTGAAAAAAAGTCACTGAATAAAGTTAAAATGTAACATTTTTTAAAATAATGAAAAATAACACAAATTTAGCATGCTCTGATAAATTTGGTCCGCTGTTAAGACTTTCCCTAAACATCACATAGTCTGCCAAATCAAGATAGGACATTTACCTCTAATTGTGACCATCTGTTTTGCAAATCAGACTGTATTTGACCAGAAAATTGGATCTTGGCTTATGTGCTTATAAATGCATGTGCCTCTCTCCTGTTTCTGAAAATAAATAGGATAAAAATGTTAAACAAATGATAATACATCTGCCACATGCAGGCTTATTGGAAGTGGATTGCACTTTTGATTATGAAATTCTAACATAATTTAGCAAATCAAAAACACAGCACTCAGTAACAAGCTCTATAGAGAAATATTTTAGTCCAAACTGAGTATTATTAGAGTTATATTGACAATGGAATTACAGGTGTAACTCAGAGAGATGGTGGGTTCAGTTCCAGGCCACCCCAATAAAGTGAATATTGCAATAAAATGAGTTACACAAACTTGGGGGTTTCTAAGAGCATAAAAATGTTTTGTTTACACTAACTATTCTCTATTGTGTGTGGTAGAATTTTGTCTAAATAATTTACACACCTTAATTAAAAAAATACTTTATTGCTAAAAAATGCTAACCATCTGAGCCTTCAGTGAGTTGTAATCTTTTTGCTGATGGTAACCTAAATTCTTTGTTGTCATTTCAACAATCTTCACAGCATCTTTACTAGGAGTAAATTCCATCTCAAGAAACCACTTTCTTTGCTTATTCATAAAAAGGAACAGGGGACTTCCCTGGTGGTACAGTGGCTAAGGCTCCATGCTCCCAATGCAGTGTGCTGGGCTTGATCCCTGGTCAGGGAACTAGATCCCACATGCCACAACTAAGAGTCACATACCTCAACTAAAATATCCTGCATAACGCAACTAAAAGATCCCTCATGCTGCAACTAAGACCCTGTGCAGCCAAATAAGGAAAAAAAAAAAAAAAAGTAACAATATTTTATCATGAGATTGCAGCAGTTCAGCCATATCTTCAGGCTCCACTTTTTTTTTTTTTTCTTCTGGAAACCTGTATTTATTTCAATCAGTAGTGCAGATTTTAAAACATACATTAAGGCATGGTTATTAACATTACTAAAGAATTTTAATATAACCAAAGCACAAGCAAGATTTTCTTAAAGTAGTGTAGTCTCCAAAGTCATGTAAAATATAATTCCAGAATCCCAAAACATGTTTAGGAAGACAAGGTTAGGGGATGTTTGTTGGTTGACTTCCTTTCCTTTTTTTTTTTTTTTTTTAATTGGGGTATAGTTGCTTTATCATATTGTGTTAGTTTCTGCTGTACAACGAAGTGACCCAACTATATGTTTACATATATCCCCTCCCTCTTGGAAATCCTTCCCACACGTCCGCATCCCATCCACCTAGGTCACCACAGAGCACCAAGCTGAGCTCCCCACACTATACAGCAGGTTTCCAATAGCTATCTGTTTTACACATGGCAGTGCACATACATCAATCCCAACCTCCCACTTCATCCAAGCTCCCCACTCCCCATGTCCACACGTCTATTCTCTACATCTGTGTTTCTATTCCTGACCTACAAATAGGTTCATCTGTACCATTTTTCTAGATTCCACATACAAGAGTTAATATACAATAATTGATTTTCTCTTTCTGATTTACTTCACTCTGTATGACAGTCTCTAGATCCATCACGTCTCTACAAATGACCCAATTTCGTTCCTTTTTATGGCTGAGTAATATTCCATTGTATATATGTACCACTTCTTCTTTATCCATTTCTCTGTTGATGGGCATTTAGGTTCCTTCCATGACCTGGCTATTGTAAATAGTGCTGCAATGAACATTGGGGTGCATGTGTCTTTTTGAATTACGGTTTTCTCTGGGTATATTCCCAGTAGTGGGATTGCTGGGTCATATGGTAGTTCTATTTTTAGTTTTTTAAGGAACCTCCATACTGTTCTCCACAGTGGCTGCATCAATTTGCATTCCCACCAACAGTGAAAGAGGGTTCTCTGTCTCAACACACTCTCCAGCATTTATTGTTTGCAGATTTTTTGATGACAGCCATTCTGACTGGTGTGAGGTGATACCTCATTGTAGTTTTGATCTGCATTTTTCTAATAATTAGTGAAGTTGAGCATCTTTTCATGTGCCTTTTGGCCATCTGTATGTCTTCTTTGGAGAAATGTCTATTTAGGTCTTCTGCCCATTTTTTGATTGGGTTGTTTGTGTTTTTGGTATTGAGCTTCATGAGCTGCTTGTGAATTTTGGAGATTTGTCCCTTGTCTGTTCATTCATTTGCAAATATCTTCTCCCATTCTGAGGGTTCTCTTTTCATCACATTTATGGTTTTCTTTGCTGAGTAAAAGCTTTTAAGTTTCATTAGTCCCATTTTTTTATTTTTGGCTTTGTTTTCATTACTCTAGGAGGTGGGTCAAAAAGATCTTGCTGTGACTTATGTCAAACAGTGTTCTTCCTATGTTTTCCTCTAAGAGTTTTTTAGTGCCTGGCCTTACATTTAGGTCTTTAATCCATTTTGAGTTTATTTTTGTGTATGGTGTTAGGGAGTGTTCTAATTTCATTCTTTTACATGTAGCTATCCAGTTTTCCCAGCACCACTTATTGAAGAGACTATCTTTTCTCCATTGTATACATTCTTGCCTCCTTTTTCATAGATTAAGTAACCATAGGAGGGTGTATTTATCTCTGGGCTTTCTATCCTGTACCATTGATCTATATTTCTGTTTTTGTGCCATTACCATACTATCTTGATTACCGTAGCTTTGTAGTATAGCCTGAGTCAGGGAGCCTGATGTCTCCAGTTCTGGTTTTCTTTCTCAAGATTGCTTTGTCTATTCAGGGTCTTTTGTGTTTCCATACAAATTGTAAAATTTTTTGTTCTAATTCTGTGAAAAATGCCATTGGTAATTTGATAGGGATTGCATTGCATCCGTAGATTGCTTTGTGTAGTACAGTCATTTTCACAATATTGATTCTTCCAATCCAAGAACATGGTATATCTCTCCATCTGTTGTGTCGTCTTTGACTTCTTTCATCTTATAGTGTGTTATAGTTTTCTGAGTAGAGGTCTTTGACCTCCTTAGGTAAGTTTATTCCTACATATTTTATTCTTTTTGTTGTGATGGTAAATGAGATTTTTTCCTTAATTTCTCTTTCTGATCTTTTGTTGTTAGTGTATAGGAATGCAAGAGATTTCTGTGCATTAATCTTGTATCCTACAACTTTACCAAATTCTTTGATTAGCTCTAGTAGCTTTCTGGTGGCATCTTTAGGATTTTCTATACATAATATCATGTCATCTGCAAAGAGTGACAGTTTTTCTTCTTCTTTTGCAATTTGGATTGCTTTTATTTCTCTTTCTTCTCTGATTGCCTTGGCTAGGACTTTCAAAACTATGTTGAATAATAGTAGCAAGAGTGGACATACGTGTCTTGTTCCTGATCTTAGAGGAAATGCTTTCAGTTTTTCACCATTGAGAATGATGTTTGCTGTGGGTTAGTCATATATGGTCTTTAGTTTGTTGAGATAGGTTCCTTCTATGCCCACTTTCTGCAGTGTTTTTATCATAAATGCGTGTTGAATTTTCTCAAAAGATTTTTCTGCATCTATTGAGATGATCATATGGTTTTTATTCTTTAATTATAGTTTTTATTCTTTAATTTGTTAATATGGTGTTTCACATTGATTGATTTGCTTATATTGAAGAATCCTTGCATCCCTGGGAAAAAATCCCACTTAATCATGGTGTATGATCTTTTTAATGTGCTTTTGGATTCTGTGTGCTAGTATTTTGTTGAGGATATTTGCATTTATGTTCATCAGTGATAATGGTCTGTAATTTTCTTCTTTTTCAATATCTTTGCCTGGTTTTGGTATCAGGGTGATGGTGGCCTCGTAGAATGAGCTGGGGAGTGTTCCTTCCTCTGCAATTTTTTGGAAGAGTTTGAGAAGGATGTGTATTAGCTCTTCTCTAAATGTTTGATAGAATTCACCTGTGAAGCTATCTGGTCCTGGACTTTTGTTTGTAGCAAGATTTTTAACTGCAGTTTCAATTTCATTACTTGTGATATTGGTCTATTTAAATTTTCTATTTCTTCCTGGTTCAGTCTTATAATGTTGTACCTTTGTAAGGATTTGCCCATTTCTTCCAGGTTGTACATTTTATTGGCATACAATTGCTTGAAGTAGGCTCTTATGATTCGTTGTATTTATGCAGTGTCAGTTGTAATTTCTTCTTTTTCATTTCTAATTTTGTTGATTTGAATCCTCTCCCTTTTTTTCTTGATGAGTCTGGGTAAAGGTTTATCAATTTTGTTTTTCTTCTCAAAGAACCAGCTTTTAGTTTCATTGATTTTTGCTATTGTTTTCTGCATTTCTCTCTGATTTTGATGATTTCTTTCCTTCTACTAACTTTAGGTTTTGTTTGTTCTTTCTCTAGTTGCTTTAGGTGTAAGGTTAGGTTCTCTATTTGAGATTTTTCTTGTTTCTTGAGGTAGGATAGAATTGCTATAAAATTCCCCCTTATGACTGCTTTTGCTGCATCCCATATGTTTTGGGACATCATGTTTTCATTGTCATATTTTTCTATGTATTTTTTTATTTCTTCTTTGATTTTTAAAGTGATTTCTTGGTTATTTAGTAGCGTGTTGTTTAGCCTCCATGTGTTTGTATGTTTTTAGAGATTTTGTCTTGTAATTGATATCTAGTCTCATAATGCTGTGGTCAGAAAAGATGCTTGATATGATTTCAATTTTCTTAACTTTACTGAGGATTGATTTGTGACCATAGATGTGATCTATCCTGGAGAGTGTTCCATGTGCAGTTGAGAAGAAAGTGTATTCTGCTGCTTTCAAATGGCATGTCCTTTAAATATCAACTAAGTCTATCTGGTCTATTGTGTCATGTAATGCTTTTGTTTCCTTACTAACTTTCTTTCTGGATGATCTGTCCATTGGTGTAACTGGGATGTTGAAGTCCCCCACTATTATTGTGTTACTGTCAATTTCCCCTTTTATGGCTGTTAGCATTTGCCTTATGTATTGAGGTGCTCCTATATTGGGTGCATAGATATTTACAATTGTTATGTGTTCTTCTTGGATTGATCCCTTGATCATTACGTAGTGTCCTTCCTTGTCTCTTGTAACATTCTTTATTTTAAAGTCTAGTTTATCTGATATGAGTATTGCTACTCCAGCTTTCTTTTGATTTTCATTTGCATGGAATATCTTTTTCCATCCCCTTACTTTCAGTCTTCATGTGTCTCTAGGTCTGAAGTGGGTCTCTTGTAAATAGCAAATATATGGGTCTTGTTTTTGTATCCATTCAGCCAATCTGTGTCTTTTGGTGGGAGCATTTAGTCCATTTACATTTAAGGTAATTATCAATATGTATGCTCCTATTCCCATTTTCTTAATTGTTTTGGGTTCCTTATTGTAGGTGTTTTCCTTCCCTTGTGTTTCTTGCCTAAAGAAGTTCCTTTAGCATTTGTTGTAAAGCTGGTTTAGTGGTGTTGAACTCTCTCAGCTTTTGCTTGTCTGTAAAGGTTTTAATTTCTCCATCAAATCTGAATGAGATCCTTGCTGGGTAGAGTAATCTTGGTTGCAGGTTTTTCTCCTTCTCACTTTTAAATATGTCCTGTCAATCCCTTCCGGCTTGCAGAGTTTCTGCTGAAAGATCAGTTGTTAACCTTATGGAGATCCCCTTGTGTGTTATTTGTTATTTTTCCCTTGCTGCTTTTAATATGCTTTCTTTGTATTTAATTTTTGACAGTTTTGATTAATATGTGTCTTGGCACATTTCTCCCTGGATTTATCCTGTATGGGACTCTCTGTGCTACCTGGACTTGACTAACTATTTCCTTTCCCATATTAGGGAAGTTTTCAACTATAGTCTCTTCAAATATTTTCTCAGTCCCTTTCTTTTTCTCTTCTTCTTCTGGAACCCCTATAATTTGAATGTTGGTGCGTTTGATGTTGTCCCAGAAGTCTCTGAGACTGTCCTCAGTCCTTTTCATTCTTTTTTCTTTATTCTGCTCTTCAGTATTTATTTCCACTATTTTATCTTCCAGGTCACTTATCCGTTCTTCTGCCTCAGTTATTCTGCTATTGATCCCATCTAGAGTATTTTTCATTTCATTTATTGTGTTGTTCATCGTTGTTTGTTTCATCTTTAGTTCTTCTAGGTCCTTGTTAAATGTTTCTTGCATTTTGTCTATTCTATTTCCAAGATTTTGGATCATCTTTACTATCATTATTCTGAATTCTTTTTCAGGTAGACTGCCTATTTCCTCTTCATTTCTTAGGTCTGGTGAGTTTTTATCTTGCTCCTTCATCTGCGGTGTGTTTTTCTGTCTTCCCATTTTGCTTATATTACTGTGTTTGGGGTCTCCTTTTTGCAGGCTGCAGGTTTGTAGTTCCCGTTGTTTTTGGTGTCTGTCCCCAGTGGCTAAGGTTGGTTCAGTGGGTTGTGTATGCTTCCTGATGGATGGGACTAGTGCCTGTGTTCTGGTGGATGAGGCTGGATCTTGTCTTTCTGGTGGGCTGGTCCACGTCTGGTGGTGTGTTTTGGGGTGTCTGTGGACTTATGATTTTAGGCAGCCTGTCTGCTAATGGTTGGGGTGTGTCCCTTTCTTGCTAGTTGTTTGGCATAGGATTTCCAGCACTGTAGCTTGCTGGTCGTTGAGTGAAGCTGGGTGTTGAGATGGAGATCTCTGGGAGATTTTTGCTGTTTGATATTATGTGGAGCTGGGAGGTCTCTTGTGGACCAGTGTGCTGAAGTTGGCTCTCCCTCCTCAGAGGCACAGCACTGACTCCTGGATGTTGCACCAAGAGCTGTTCATCCACACGGCTCAGAATAAAAGGGAGAAAAAGTAGAAAGAAAGAATTAGTAGAAGTAGAAAGAGAGAAAGAGAGAATGAAAGAAAGAAAGAAAGAAAGGAGGGAAGGAGGGAGGAGGAAGGAAGGAGGGAAGGAAGGAAAAAAAGAAAGGAGATAAAGTAAAAAAAATAAAGTAAAATATAATAAAGTTATTAAAATAAAAAAATAATTATTAAGAGGAAAAAAAAGAAAAAAAATTAAAAAAAATAAACCAGACAGATAGAACCCTAGGACAAATGGTGGAAGCAAAGCTATACAGACAAAATCTCACACAGAAGCATACACATACACACTCACAAAAGGAGGAAAAGGGGAAAACAATCATAAATCTTGCTCTCAAAGTACACCTCCTTAATTTGGAATGATTCGTTGTCTAAAGGAGGGAAGGAAGGAAAGAAAGAAAGAAGATAAAGTAAAGTTATTAAAATAAAAAATAATTATTAAGAAAAAAATGTAAAAAAAAAGATGGACGGATAGAACTCTAGGACAAATGGTGGAAGCAAAGCTATACAGACAAAATCTCACAAAGAAGCACACACATACACACTCACAGAAAGATGAAAAGGAGAAAAAATCATAAATCTTGCTCTCAAAATCCACCTCCTTAATTTGGGATGATTCGTTGTCTGTTCATGTATTCCACAGATGCAGGGTACATCAAGTTGATTGTGGAGCTTTAATCCACTGCTCCTGAGGCTGCTGGGAGAGATTTCCCTTTCTCTTCTTTGTTCTCACAGCTCCCAGGGGTTCAGCCTTGGATTTGGCCCCGCCTCTGCATGTAGGTCGCTAGAGGGCGTCTGTTCTTCGCTCAGACAGGACTGAGTTAAAGGGGCCGCTGATTCGGGGGCTCTGGCTCATTCAGGCCGGGAGGAGGGAGAGGCACGAAGTGCGGGGCGAACCTGCGGTGGCAGAGGCCAGCGTGACGCTGCACCAGCCTGAGGCGTGCCGTGCGTTCTCCAGGAGGAGTTGACCCTGGATCCCGGGACCCTGGCAGTGGCGGGCTGCACAGGCTCCCCAGAGGGGGGTGTGGATAGTGACCTGTGCTCGCACACAGGCTTCTTGGTGGCGGCAGCAGCAGCCTTAGCGTCTCATGCCCGTCTCTGGGGTCCGCGCTTTTAGCCGTGGCTCACGCCCATCTCTGGAGCTCCTTTAAGCAGAGCTCTTAATCGCCTCTCCTCATGCACCAGGAAACAAAGAGGTAAGAAAAAGTCTCTTGCCTCTTCAGCAGGTCCAGACTTTTCCCCGGACTCCCTCCCAGCTAGCCGTGCCACACTAACCCCTTGCAGGCTGTGTTCACGCCACCAACCCCAGTCCTCTCCCTGCGATCCGACCGAAGCCCGAGCCTCAACTCCCAGCCCCACCCACCCCGGTGGTGAGCAGACAAGCCTCTCGGGCTGGTGAATGCTGGTAGGTACCGATCCTCTGTGCGGGAATCTCTCCGCTTTGCCCTCCGCACCCCTGTTGCTGTGCTCTCCTCGGCGGCTCCGAAGCTCCCCGCTCCGCCACCCGCAGTCTCCGCCCGCGAAGGGGCTTCCTAGTGTGTGCAAACCTTTCCTCCTTCACAGCTCCCTCCCACTGGTGCGGGTCCCGTCCCTATTCTTTTGTCTCTGTTTTTTCTTTTTTCTTTTGCCCTACCCAGGTATGTGGGGGGGTTTCTTGCCTTTTGGTAGGTCTGAGGTCTTCTGCCAGCATTCAGTAGGTGTTCTGTAGGAGTTGTTCCATGTGTAGATGTATTTCTGGTGTATCTGTGGGGAGGAAGGTGATTTCCGCATCTTACTCTTCCGCCATCTTCCCAGAAGCCCTCCTATTACTTTTAAATTGATATATCCAAGCAAGCTACCTTAGAGTGATAAATTCCAAAGAGATGGAGTATTAAATGCTGTTATATTAAATGCAATTTGTTTATAGGAATGCATGTTTACTTATAGCTTTAGTATATTATGATGAACATAAAATCATTTCAAGCAAAAAACAAGTATGAAATTCTAAGCTGACCATTATTCCAAGTACTTAAAGAAGGATGATACTGAGTTCCTACTTAGATTTACATATTGTTTAAGAAATATTGTATTCTTAGAGGAGAATAAACAGTCAAACCTTAACTGTAATGATGAAAGACCTTATTATGAAAATAAAGGCATATAATAATAATATTTAAAAAGAAAAGAAAGTTGTAGCTACTGCATACCTTTAAGAAGAGACTACACAATCTCTTGGAATAAATCTTTGCATGCTTTGATTATATGATAATGCCAAGAACATATATAAGTAAAATTAACAACTCTAATGACCAAAAATCTTATAATAATAAAGTATGGATCACTTTTTTTTTTAATTTCATAAAGTCCACTAAATTTATGAAAAGGTATTTTTGAAGCCATGTGTTTAATAAATAATGCCTTGTGAGAATGTTTGTAATCAGACATTACATTTAGTCTCATTCTTCTTTAAATTAATTGAGTAAACACTACCACTAACAGCTCTATCATCAACTCTTTAAAATTTACTGTAGTTTTTGATATGCCATTCTATTTCTATGCCTTTAATTAATTTTGATGTTACTTGATTTAGAAAGATTTAGCACACATTATCTCATCTACTAATTCGTGGCAAGACGATCCACATAGGCTTCTGCTCAACAAGATTAAAAAAATATTTTTTAAAAAATAGGAAGAAGAATAACTAGAGAATAACTAGAGACAAAATTTATTTGCCTTATTAATTCTCATCTTTGATAGCATTTCCAAGAACAGAGTTTAAATAGCACCACTGAAATCACCTAACACCTTTGCCATTTGGGAATTTTTTCATATCACTGCCAAGTTCCACATGAAATGTACTTTAGCCTTTCGAGCATGAAATTGGAAAGGGTTTTCTTTTCATGAAGAGTCACGAAAAGCAAATTTTACAATGTGACTTTTGCCCTTTTTTTGATTTATCAGTGGAATTCCTGGCCTAATGAAATTTGCTTTCTTTTTTCTAGTATACCCTTTTCCCTGTGGCTTCCATACTTCAAAACAAGCACAGTTTTGAAACATGCCTTCACCTTTGGGCCATAGTAATATAAAACAGCTAAAACCTATCTTTCAGTCCACCTTGCACTTAAATTTAACAGTCTTCATAATAGTCAGTTATCCTCATAGGTGAGCAAAGGTAATGGGCATGGAGGTCAGCAATGTTTCTGTGATAGATTTCATGTCACTATTGTTCCTTTGGCCTCAGATATGCTTGTTCTTTATAAGATTTCTGGAATTAGCCTGTAAACTAATTTCTGGCCATGGGGAACCCCCTCACTTTATGTTAAATCTCATTGTCTTCCTAAAAGAAAATACCTAAAGTAAGTTTTCTACATTTATTGTAAGTTTTGTTAAGGTACACTATTCTTTCCATCAAATAAACATGTTTTTTATACTGACTTATACCTGTGTCAAATTGTTTTTTAAATCTGTTTGACAGGCCCTAGGAAGGGGCAGAACATAGCAAGTTATTGGAAGTTAGACTTTTGGAATGGCTACTCAGATGTGTAACTAATTGTAGAACTTTTTTTTTCTTTTTTTTATTTGACATTCCTTTAAATAATAAGTGATAATAATAAAACCTTAAAATAATCATAAATGGTTTATAAATGCAAATGAGAATGTATTGATAAAGCTTTTATTTTAACTTCTAAGAGGAATACAGCAGTTATTTGGCAACATCTTCATGCTCATGATTTAAAAGTACATATTTTTAGCTTTCTAGCTTCAGGGCCATGCATCCATAGAAGAAGCCCAATAAAGATTTGCATGTGAATTCTAATTTATGTCATAAGTTTCTTTAGATCCACTGCTTAGTTTCATTTAATGTTAAAACTTCTGCTTTCCTAAATAATTTTTGAAAATATTTATTATTTCAAAATGCATTTTGAGAAAGAAAAAATATATTTTGGATATCTCAAAGATCTTTTCTTAGAGGTTTCCAATATTCCTATAAAGCTCACATTCAGCTGTCATTATTAAAAATTAAACCTTAATGGTAGTGGACTATAGTTTCACTTTGAATTCATATATACTTCAAATATATTTTAAATTCTTTACACAGAAACAATACTATATGAGCAAAGGACATATAAACAGTCAAATTAGGAGGGAAGAAAGATAAAACAAATTTCTTATATCTTCTTAACAGCAAAATTAATTTTGCCACAAGATACTTTTTATGCTTATATAGAACATAGATATATTAAACAATTTAAATTAGATTCTGGCAGGAATTACCTGGTGGTCCAGTGGTTAGGGCTTGGTGTTTTTATTGCTGTGGCTTAGGTTCAATCCCTGGTCAGGGAACTGAGACCCTGCAAGCCACGTGGTGTGGCCAAAAATAAATAAAATAAAATAAAATAAAAATAGCATAAAAATTAGATTCTTACATATCATCTTTTATATGCTATCTAGCAAATATGAGTTTTATTGCTGATCTTCTCATAACCTATAAACTTATGTAAAAATATATAATACAACTAGAAGTAATGTTTGGCATGAGATAGACTGAAACACAAATTAGGTTTTTAGAAAACTAAATGCTTAATTTAATTTTGCATATTCTAAATTTCATGCAGTGTTGGGCAGACATCTAAGTCTGCTTTATATAGCAGTAAAACCGCATCATTTTACAAAAGTCAAACATCAGATAATAATCCCATTTTAAAGAACCAGTCACTTCATAAACTATGAAATGGATACAATTGATTATTGATAAAGATTTTATTCCTCTTTGAAAATAGACTCAACTTTATTACCCTATGTTAATGTGCCAGGGTAAAAACAGACTTAGGTAATTTCCCTGTGAGTATTTTATCTCTGAGTTATTAAACATGTCTCTGACTCCCTACATGCTAATGTTAGAGGTTAATAGCAATGTTCTATTTTATCCAGTGCCTTACTTCACTTAATGCAATGATGCATGACTTTGATTAAAACATAAAGCAAAAGGAAGTACAGAAAAAAATCACATGTGAATTCAGGACAAAATAACCTTACAAAAAAAGAATACAATAGTGGTACCAATCTATGTCAAGTTTAGCTAGGTATACAACGTAGTTGTAAAATAAACTATATTTTGAATTTTATCACATAAAAGAGAACATTAAATCATATTACAATATTTCCAAAGTACTAGCCCTAGTTTTGCTTTTGATACATGAATATCTATCAAAAATATCAAGTAGATGAAACATTTTCTACTGCCACAGTAGATTTACTGTGGAGTTGTGCTTTTACCATTCTCATCAAGTTTGTGGCTCAATAAAATGGTTACTGGAATTATGTTGAAATAAAAGTGTTACTGAACTCAGGTTTGGCTGCTCGCTGCTCAAAAGCCAATAATTCGAGAGGCAAGTGTCATTAGAAAGGAAGGGTGTTTTAATCAGAAAAGCCAGCAATCTGGGGAGAAGGTGGCTTCCAGATTCCATCTCTGAAGATTCTGCTCACTGGTGACAGTTTTTAAAGGGAAAAATGGGGGGACGAATCTCAGTGAATCATCGAGGCAGGAGGTTGGGTTCTGCATCATTCTCCATTGTGTGCAGACTGGCTGACTCTCTCTTTATATGTTTTCTTGCCAGTGTGAACTGCCTGCATGATTCCTTAGGGGGCTGCTGGGGATAGAGAGCTAATCATTCTTAAACTACTTCATTCTTCATTCTGACTTCTTCTTATCAAGGAAAAGAACCGAAAGGTTAGGCGAGGCATGGTGTGCATTCAGGAGAGTATAAGTCCAGACTTAATTTCAGTTGCTTAGTGATCTCATTGCTATAATTAGGCTGTTAAGGTTAGAGGGGGACAGAAATAGGTAAACAGAAAAGGGGCAAAAGAGCTGCTTTCAAAAGATTGTGTAATTGGCTATGTGTACTTTTTAAATCCCATTTTGTATTATCAGCCCTCATATTAACTCTATTCTTACATATGCCAAATGAATGAAATCAGTTATCATTTGCTTATGCCTTTTTGGGGGGTTTACATTCCATTTTTAATGTACAACAGTAGTTCAGTTATTCAACATTTTTGGGAAATGCAATGTCTTTGTGGATTGAGGGATGCAATGTAATTTCTGCCTCTAATGGCAGAATCTCTACGATTCTGGCCTTGACTCTGAGCTCTATTCATGTCTGTTCACAGCACTTTGGTTGCATCTTATTGTCATAGTTTTCACAATTACATTCATGATAAAATGCTTCCTTATGTAAATATTCACAAATGAAATCTGCAAAAGTAGGATTGAAGATGTTTGTCCTCTCACTTACAAGTATCCACTGTAGATTAGTTTTGCCTGATTTTGAATTTCATATAGTCATACATTATATACTCACCATAATACTTTTGAAAGTATTTTGTTGAGTTTATCAATAGTGCATTTTATTTTATTGTTCAGTAGTATTAAGGAGTACATGAATATACCAAAGTATAATTTTAATGATGGACAAATGTAGTGTTTCAAGTTTTTAACTATCATGAACAAAGCTGGTATAAACATTCTTGAACAAGTCTTTCTGTGAAAGTTTGTTTTCATTCCTCTTGGGTAAAAACCTAGCAGTGGAATTGCTAAGTCTTTTATAAAACATGTTTGAGAAACTACCAAGTTCTTTCTAAAGTAGTTGTACTATTTTATGTTCCTATAAGGAAAGTGGGTTTCAGTTGCTCTGTTCTTGCTAACAGCTTGTGTCACCTTTTTAATTAAAGCCATAATAATAGCTATCATTTGTAGTGTTTGCCAGTTTCTGTGGTATAAATTCTCCTATCATGGGTTATTTCAAGTGAACATAGAGTAGGCAAGAGATGTGTACAATCTGCTCTTGTGAGCTAGTGTAAGTCGGCTTCAGCACACCAAGGCAACTACCATAATAAATAAGTGCATACTCATTTACTCTAGTAAAGTACTGAAATGTTTTGCATGGCTTTATATGTGCTTCTTATTTTGACAAAAATAATATTAAAAAGACATAGAATTAAGGGTCAAGATGTAATAAAACTAATATTTTTATTGCTTCCTCAAGGCACTTTTTTTAGGTTTTGTGTGTGAAAATGAGCAACACAAAGACTACCGTTCAGTTTGCTGTGATCTGTGCTAAAAGGACAATACTTGTCATGGCTTTTTCAGTACCTGTGCAAATGCCAACAAAAGAAAAAAGGCAAATATCTTACTGTTATTATAAAAATAGTTTTGACCTCATAGATCTCTTGAAAAGGACTAAGAGACTCCTGTGTGTTTATGGACCACACTTGCCAACCATATCTCTTGTTTTATTGGAAATATTGGAAAATTTATATTATCCAGGGTGTAACTTACAGTGAGTTACTGCATTTTCTTTTAGCTTCTCTGTTTAGAAATGATTGAAACATTCAAGAAAGAAAAGAGGGAAA
>NW_006773201.1:1778252-1788584 GCF_000442215.2 Lipotes vexillifer | reverse complement strand
GGAAAGAGATGATTGAAATACAAATGAGGTCGATATACTTATAGTGTATATTTCACTTTCTCTAACTTTCATAAAGTTAACAGAATATTTTGTTTTATATAAGTATTATTAGTAAAATAAATGCTTAAAGATAAAAACTAATGAATTCTTAATACTTGCTAAATATCTCTTAATTTTTAATGTGGTTCCTTTTGAGGTTTATCATTTGCTAATGAATCATTTGACATACCAATATAAAAATGTTAAATCTGCAATATAAATGCAAAATGGCAGTGACAAGAATGTACTTTCACTGACTATGGAGAAGTGAGAATTCTACATCAGGAAAATAACAGACTAAAAATTATGACTAAGGGTTAAAATGTCTTTAGAGGGACATCATTTTCCATGCAAAATACAATCACCATATAATAAATGGCAAATAGAACAAATACAAGTATTAATGATTTGTAGAAAGGCAAAGTTTTTAAAGAAACTTTTTCAGCTACATTTTTTACATTATAATATTATATTCTAATATATAAAAATTTCTCGCTTTAGAAAATAAATAAAATTACTACCTAAAGATAAAAATATGACTAGACAACCTCTTCTATAATGCTAACTTATGAATACTTGGAAAAAAAGAGAGCTAAAGGCTCAGAAACCGTTAGCCAAGAAAAATCATTTCATACTGGGCAGAAAGTTATGAAGCTTTGTTTAAAGTTTTCTACTCCAGTACAGTCTATACCGGGGCTCTTTTGGGTTATGAAACAAGGCAGATAATTATCAAGATATAGAACTCAGTGGTTCAGGAAGGGCAACATTAAAGCTCAGCAGGGTGAAACCAGACATCTAAAACTAATTAAATTATTCAATTAGATTTAAAATAGACTTTGACATTGTAGTGTAAATCCTGACTTTTTTTTTCTTTTTTGTAATGCAAGTACCTGACTTAGGCTTTGGTTGCTAAGGCATCTACTTCCAAGGTATTATCTCATATCAACACATTGCCAGCAACAGAACTGAACACTCAGGGCATCTCTCCTGCACAGAAGCTCCTTTGTTTTCGAGATCTTCATTGATTTCAGTGACTGACCATTTGCCCACTTGTTTTTTTCTCTTCCTATGCTTTAAACTTTTCTTTTTTTAAAAAAATTTAACAGCTTTATTGAAGTTTAATTTAATGCCATAAAATTCATTAATTTCAAGTATGAAACAATCAATGATTTGTAGTAAATTTATAAAGTTGGTTGGTTAAACTTATGTTTAAATTCACCAATAAAGAGTGAACCTAGCCCCCTTCCACTCTATGGACCTCAATAAAAGCAGAACCTCAGGTCACTGTGATCACTCTCTCTATCCTCTGACATCACAACTTCGCTGTGTGGCCCCCGGTGTGCCATATGCTTTCCAGGACTTGTGAGTAATAAACCTTTCTTTTTTTTTTGCAGTTTCTTCAAGTTCCCTGATAGTTATTACTTAGGGGCGTCTTTCAATCATAAGAACCACAAGGCTTGGTCCAGCCACAATATTAGTTATTAATAGACTGAAACCAGCACAAAACAGACGTTTAAAAGCAAGAAACTTCAAATATGACCTTTATGAAGTAAATTACCATTTTCAGAAAAAATGTCCAAAGTAACACAAGAAGACAGTATCCAATAATGTTTCATAGAATAAATATTGTAAATTAAAACACTATAGGGCTTCCCTGGTGGCGCAGTGGTTGGGAGTCCGCCTGCCGATGCAGGGGACATGGGTTTGTGCCCCGGTCCGGGAAGATCCCACATGCCGCGGAGCCGCTGGGCCCGTGAGCCATGGCCGCTGAGCCTGCGCGTCTGGAGCCTGTGCTCCGCAATGGAGAGGCCACAACAGTGAGAGGCCCGTGTACTGCAAAAAAACAAACAAACAAACAAACAAAAAACCCACTATGACTAGGAGCAGAGAGATTAGAACTTCTCTATATGTATAGAGATTTTCTTAAGACCCAAATCATTGGGATATAGACCATCCATGTTACATATTACTACATATTAACATCAGTGCTTTCTTTTTTTTTTATATTTGATGTCAGTGAAAAGAACAGGGGTCAGCTAACTAAAGCCTGAGTTTCAAATGCAGCCTGCCATTTGTTTTGTATGGCCTGCAGGTTAAGAATGTTTGCTATAAATAGTTGAAGAAACAAAAAAGAAAACAAGTATTTCATGGTAAGAGAAAATTATACGAAATTCAAATTTCAGGGTCCATGGTTAAAGTTTTATTAGAGCATAGCCATGCTTACTCATTTAATTTTATCTGTGGCCGCTTTTGCATTACAAGGGCAAAGTTGAGTTATGGCAACAGAGGCCAGATGACTTGCAAAGTTGGAAATATTTATTATCTGGCCCTTTATGGAAAAGAGTTTACCAACCCTTGATTAAAAAAAAAAAATTAGAGATTATATCACTAAGTTAAATTTTTTTTAGGAATGAGTCAGACTTTCATTATAAAGCTGAAATAATTCTTGTAAATTTCTCTCCATAGCTGTTTGACCTAATATTAAGGATGAAATATCATCTAAGCTACTTGTGTTCCCCAAAGTAGAACATACCTAATATTAGAACATAATATTTGAGAGAGAAAAGTGAAAAACAATATATCTTCAGCACTTAAAATTACTATATATTCAGGCATTGCAGAGGAATTGTTGCATTTTAATACATAGAACAACTCTAAGGCAAATTTTATCCCTGATCAATAGATGAGGAAACTAAGGCTCAAAGGGATCAGGCAGATAAATGTTGGCAGCTGGGTTTGAATTCAGTTCCAATTCTGGAACCAAATAGACTGAGTCAAGTGTGATTAGAAGGGAGTTCTTAAATGTCCCTTTATCTGTTGTCTGACCCTGAAATTTCAGTAAGTGATATGTAGTACTTTCTATTAAGTATGTATATACCATGAAAATATTTTGAGCATACAAGACCAAAATAGAGAATAAAGAACAATGTGTCTATCATACTATTTCATCAAATCTAATATATTTGGATTATTTATTTTTAATAAAACACTAAAGATAAAACCGAGATGTTGTGACTTCCTGGGTTCCTCTCCCCATCTGAAACAATATCTCTATTCCTATATATTCATCATTTTCAATTTTTTAAAAATTATACATTTATATATCTAAAATATTATGTCGTATTATTTTAAAAATATTTTAAATGGTATAAATTGCCTCTATTTTGCAGTGTATGGTTGTGTTACAAAAGTGAAGAAGAAGGAAAGTAAAGAGGTGGAGCAGTAAGAAAGGGGAGGGGAAGGAAGGAGATAGGAGGGAAGAGGGGAAGAGAAGGAAGGGGAGGACAAGGAGAAAGTAGAATGAAAAACCCCATATCTCAGTGGCTTAAAAAACAAAAGAGGTTTATTTCTCTCTCATATCTGATGTAGCCAACAGCTACATCTCATGTCTGATGTAGATCAGCTGCAGTTTTGCTCCACAGGACTGTTCAGTCCAGAACCCAAGCAGAATGAATAGTACCAATCAGGGATATACCATTCAAGTGGCAGCTAGGGAAGAGCAAGAAAGTTGGTGGAACCAGAAAAGCCTCCCTAGAGTATCTGCTTGTGGCATAAGTCACATGTGCTTACATTTCATTGGTTAAAGCACATTTTGTGGCAAACCCAAAGTCAGTGTGTACACTTATATAGTTCCCTTTCAGGGAAGGGAAAAATTGCAAACAATAATACAGTCTACTAGGCTGCCAAAATCGTATATACTATTCCACATATTTTTTTTCTTTTCTTTGCGGTACGCGGGCCTCTCACTGTTGTGGCCTCTCCCGTTGCAGAGCACAGGCTCTGGACGCGCAGGCTCAGCGGCCATGGCTCACGGGCCCAGCCGCTCCGAGGCATGTGGGATCCTCCCGGACTGGAGCACGAAGCCGTGTCCCCTGCATCGGCAGGCGGACTCTCAACCACTGCGCCACCAGGGAAGCCCCATCTCTTATTTTTAAAATATCTTTGTTTTTTACAAGGACCTGTTGTCTAGCACAGGGAACTATACTCAATATTTTGTAATAATCTATATGAGAAAGTAATTTGAAAAAGAATATATATATATGTGTGTGTGTATGTGTATATATATATATATATATATATATATATATAAATCACTTTGCTGTACACCTGAAATTAACACAACATTGTAAGTCAACTATACTTCAATTTAAAAAATAAATTATAACACTTTATAACAATAATGTATACATAGAAAGTAATTAAAAAGATCTTTCTGGTGATTATCTCGGGGGACTTAGGAAGTACTTTCACATTCTATGTAATTCATCTCTTCATGTGTAAAATGTTTTGAAGAAGGAATTACAGTTGCCAAAATAAAAATAATAAAGATGTAAATAATCAAAAAAAAACCTTTTTCGTCCCTCAACAGGAGATTCTGAGTGAATTCCTCAATGTTAGCTTCCAAATTACTAAATTATTTTTTGAGTCCAGGGAAAAAGTTACTTTGTCCATTTTATTTTTTAGAAAATTCTGTTTCTTTTTAAAAAAATCACTTGTTTTAATTTACATTTGCCTGTTTTGTTTCAAAATTCCCTGTTTATTTTGTATTAGAAGTTTTGTCTCATTCATCATTTGAACATCTTAGTCAGATAATTCGATAAAATTACTGGCATCTGGAGGGAATCCATGTTTTGATTATCGATTTTGGTGATTATGTTTCTCTGGACTAGATTTATTTCTGTATCTTGGAATGTAGGTTTTCAGGCTCATTTTATTGGGAAGGATAATCTTACTATTGTTTGTTCTTTTTTTCTCTCCCTCTGCAGCTTCTTCTCCTTATCTAGTATTTTTTGCTTGCTTCTACTTTAATCTTTCAGTACCTATACAAAATAGGTCTTACTAGGCTTATGGTATGGTTGCAGCAACATTGAGTATGTGAATGATCAGTTGCAGAATCTGCTGGCAATTTACTTCACTTTCTGTATAGGAGGATGTGTCTGTGCCCTACTATCTTCCTAGGTCTGTAGTTTTCTGGGAATCTGTATTCTCAACAAAGACTGGCAGCAGGGGGCTTTGTTCAATGCTTGGTTGCTTCCTTACTTTCTTCTTTCCTTCCTTCCAGCTTCCTTCCTTCCTTTCTGAATGGGAGGAGGCATCATAACCCTTTGATTTAAATAGTCTGATTCAACAACTATTTTATGCCAACACCCACCACTCCCCCCCAACCTTGTTTACCTTGGAAGAGATGAATGCACAGTCACTTCTGCCCACTCCCAGAGGAAGAAGTCAACTGCAGTTTCAGTTTCAGCTCTAGCTGCAAGTGCTGATTTTGATTTTTGTGCTGTCCATGGTCTACAAATTTTCATTTCCTGTTTTTTGAGCCCAGCTAAAGTTTTTTATTTAATTTTATCTTTTTACATTTTATTTATTATTGCTATCAGTTTTGATAAAAAGGAATTATTGGAACATAAACTCACTATACGATCTTGGACTGGAAATCAGCATGAAAATAACTGCTAATTCATAAATTTTTTGAGGATAAATAACTTCTAGGGAGAGAGAAACTTGAGTGAATGGAGTAGTAGTCCATTGGCAAAACATCAATTTGTTGGTGAAAGGAGAAGGGAAGATTTGTGGTCATTTCCTCAGCATGTGCTATAGTCCTATGCTTTTATAAAAGTACAAGGCTGGAAGGAAGTAGACTCTTTTGGCCCTACTAATCTCAGCTCTTAATAGCATCATTTATTGCCTTGTCCATAATCTGATATTGGAGAAGTGAATAAATATTCTCTGGTAATAAAATGTTTGAAAGAAATATACCTTTTAGAGTAGTATTTGAAGTTGAGGAAGAGCTAATTTGCTGGATGGCACCATTTTATACTCAAAGAGTTCATTTGCCTCTAATGGATAATTTCTTTAACACTGGTTATTTCCACTCATTCTGATTAACAATATGGTTGAGACTTCTCTACTTGGCTGAATCATGTAAAAAAGAACCTTTGGGGCTTCCCTGGTGGCGCAGTGGTTGAGAGTCCGCCTGTCGATGAAGGGGACATGGGTTCGTGCCCCGGTCCAGGAAGATCCCACGTGCCGTGGAGCGGCTGGGCCCGTGTGCCATGGCCGCTGAGCCTGTGCGTCCAGAGCCTGTGCTCTGCAACGGGAGAGGCCACAACAGTGAGAGGCCCGCGTACCGCAAAGAAAAAATAAAAAAGAACCTTTGCTCAATTTCACAATGACTTTCAAAATGAAGACCAGAGAAGGTGGCTTAATGAGACAGAACTATTGCTAAAATGATTCGCACATTGGCATTTCCCTTTTTCTTTCTCCGAAGACATTTGTAATCCCCTAAGAACCTTCTCCTTTTGGGCCCAGAGGTTATAACATATGTTCATAAATTTTCTGCAGAGAAATTTTTGGTAAAGACTGAGAAAATGAGTGTGAACTACCTTAAAAGTCAGGCTTCCAGTGAAGCCTCAATCAATTCAACATGCAGCTCTGAAAGTGTAATTACATTTAAGGTAACTTGGCAATCTTAGAGTGAATGATAAAATATCTTGGCATGAAAGCCAAATATTTTATTCTTTTCATGTTTTATTCAGGATTTAGTTTAATCTTACATAAACTACAATTCTTTATATTTTTGATGATCTGCTTTATCCACCTATAGCAAATAAGACAATAAATAGTAAAATGGTAAAAGAGAACAAGCAAGGTGCTAAAGAGAAGAACAATGGAAGAAGGAAAAAAAAATATGACAGGCTGCCAAAATAGAGCCATAACAAAAGGATATAATAATTACTGTTCATTAAGAAAATACTTAGATTATATTTGGAAACCTCTATTAAAACAAATAATAAAATAGATAATGAAATTGAGAAAATTTCTACAAAATGGAAAATATTAAAAAAAAAATGTTCAGACTGTAACAGGAAAAGGTTTTCATTACCATATTCCAGCAGGTGGTCCATAGAACACTAGCATGGTGTGAATATATTACAAGAATACTGACATTTTTCACTGCTTGAGGTCTTGGGATGCACAGAGCCCATACTAAGAGAACCCGAGAGCCCATTTTCTAATGCCAAAGCATCCTTTTCCTTTTATACCCTGTACTTTGAAACGGAAATATTAGGAAGTACTGTTCTGGATAATTTATAGAAGATAAGGAGAGAAATGCTCAGAGATAAAGCCATTAATATGATCTAAATTGTAAACTCCTTGTTGGCAGAAATTATGGAGTCTTACTCGTCTTTGTGTCCCATCCCCAGCAGGTGCCTGACACATGGAAATTGTGCAGTAAATATTTGTGAGTGAATGGTAATGAGGGATAGAGGCAATGAATGTGAGGCAAACTGAAGCTTGAAGAATAGGAATGAGAGAAGAATAGAATAGAGAGAGATTAAAATAATGGGCAATGACACAAGCAAAATCATGGAAGAGGTGAGGAATATATACAAGTAGGAGAGAGAAGAAAGTAAGACTATGGGGAAACATTGAAATTATATTGGTATATGTTTTAGGTTAAATGATACATCAGCATAGTGGATTGCTTTCAGATTAATGGGGAAAAAAGCCCAGTTTGGAGTAAAGCACAGGAGAGGAAGAACCCTACAAGTTATAAAAATAGTATACTTGCTTTCATACATACTTGTTACAGTCTTTTATAAAAATAAATATCCCACATAATTTTATGAAGTCCAGCATTAAGATAATTTTGAAGGAGAAAGCTAATAAAATTGCATCTTAAACTGTAGATATCTGGGGAAAAAGAAACTAGAAGAGTTAGATTTTTTTAAATGTGGTATTTATTAAATTGACCAGAATCAGCTACTGCCAGTTTTTTAAAAAGTAAAGAGATTCCTAGCTTTACCTTTGAGAATTTGATTACTGGGTAGAGTCTAATAATTGGGGTATCTCATTAGGACTTTCTGATAGTCACCTTTAGAAAATGGATTTAACAAACAATTCACAGCTTGAAAGTGGGGATGAGTTCTTCTAGCAGCTAGTATTCACTGTAAATAACATTCTTGAGAACTGCTCTTAAAAAACATAATTCGAAAATAATCTAGGTCAATACAACTATCCTTTTATTTTTTACAGTTAATATTATCTGATTGATTTTTATATCAGACATTAACTGAAGACAAACATAAAATTCCAAGAATTTGACCTACTAGGCAATCACTTATTTAAACAGGGACAACATGAAGCCTAATATTAAAATGATCCTTAATCAGTGTGTTGGGAATCACCTTACATTTATATTTTATACATTTCTTTCTCGATTATGCTGTTGTAGATAATCCCTGACTCACACATGTGTGAATACTATGAACTTTTTTTCAGTAGAAAGTGAACCACCTCCCTGGGGGATTCATTAACTTGAAAATCCAACCCCGGTTGGCCCAGCCAAATAATAAGCTGTTGATTTTCCTTACTATAGGTTATTTTGCTTTAATTATGAAGTTGTTTTCACTGTAATAATATACTTGGAAATCACCGAACCAAGAAACTTTCAGCAATGAAAGGAAAATTAATTACCTACATGAAGCTATAAAAGTTTAAATTACTTAAGGAAAATTAGAATATTGTCAGTAGATAGGATGATGAGAAATGGTTTTAATGATCATGTATAATATTTAAGAAATTATTTGGTGCTAAAGGCTAATTACCTATAAGCAGTCCAGATTTTAAATTAGAGCCACTTCCACACATCATAAAACAGTGGCATTTTGAGGATTATTCACCAAATGATTACTTACGATATTTTTAAGAGAACATGTACACCATTTTGATGGCTTCTTTTCTCAGTGTAGTGACCTTAGCTATACAGTTATCAACTTGTATGGGGTCATGTCTTAAAGTTACATGTTTTATCTTTCTTGGGTATTTATGTTGTGTAATTATGGGGATTATTGATGGTCTTTTCAGTATGATGGATCCACGTTCTTAAAATCTAAAACTTTGCACTTTTAATTTTACATTTTATATCTATTATCTCAAATCAGTGAAAGAAAAATGAGGTTTTTGAAAGGAATTCATTTATATATTTCTTCTTGTTACAGTTATTCCACTTAACTGTTTCAGCTATATCAAAGGGGAAAACAGAATGATCATTTGTAGAATTTTGAAAACCATAAAAGATATAAGAAACTTGATCATTTTTCAGTTACTGAACTAGAGCTACAGCAGACATTTAATATATCCAATAAACGTGCAGATAAAATGAAAGCACTATCATAGTAATATATAACTCAAAATTAACGTTTCAATGACTTCTTCAAGTACTGAATATAACATCATTTGCAGAAAAATGAACTTAGCAGCTCATCAGGCAGGTAGAAAAGGGAAATTTCCAAAATAATTTTTTACATCATTCTCAGGTATTAGGCCATGAATAAAATGGTAAGCCTTTCTCAGGGTAGAAAATGTTTAGAGACTGATTTATAAAAATACGGTTATTTAGACTTCAATGACTCAGAATCACCTTTTAGTATCTTTCTTTCTGAGAACATTCTACAAAACATACTGTTTTAAAGGATAGCTATCATTACAAGTTTTAGGAATGAGTGTAAGTAACTAAATTTAAATAATATTTTTTCAATAATATTTTAGAGAGTTGTTTCATTTTTTAAAAATAATACAAATGGTGAGAATTAATTTACCAAAAATTAAGGCAAAGTTTATATTATGATAAAATATATTTTATAAACCATTACATTTCAATTTTATTTACCTAAAATTGAGTCATCACTATAATATTTTTATAGTTTATTACTGCAACAGTAATTTAGATTAATAAGATTTCCCAGCCCTATCTTATGCAGAGTTTTGGAAATACTCTGAATCTTTAAATCTCTCTCTCTCTCTCTCTCTCTCTCTCTCTCTCTCCTCTCTCTCTCTTAATTTCTTCAAGTGTTACCTCTTCCAAAATCTCTCCCCAGACTGAAATAAATACTTTGCTGCTGTGCTATTGCTATCTTACCATTGCTAGCACTTGATTTTACCATTCCTCATTTTACTCACCTGTTTATCTCTATATCTCTCTCTCTCTCTCTCTCTCTCTCTCTCTCTCTCTCTCTCTCTCTCTCTCTCTCTCGTGCACACACACACACACACACACACAGAGAGGCACACACAGTCAACTCTCGGGACTTTTCAGGAATTACCAAGTGAATAATATAAAGCCAGGTATTCATACCTTTATTTGTATTGAGAACACACAAAACAAATAATGCTAACTGAAGAAATTTTCATGAATTTTGTCACAATAAAATATGCCTTCATTTTGTTTCTGTCCCCCCACTCCAAATGAAAAATAGAAGCAGAGCTCACACAAACGGAATTTAAAGA
>NW_006773201.1:1751296-1778242 GCF_000442215.2 Lipotes vexillifer | reverse complement strand
GGAAAGAGAGTTGGGTGACAACGTTTAAATGTACTTGTGTAAATTCACTTAAATAGTTTGTATTCTTTAATATAAAACAGAAATATCATACAGAGATTGGCATAAAGACAAAATCAGTGACATTTTACATCTTAAATCTTTAATGACGGTAACTAAACAATTTCCATTTTTCCATCCCTTGTTTATCAGAAGTTTTTCTAGTGCTCTTTAATTTTGTTTTGTTTCATTCCAACTGGTATTCAGTCTGAGAGTTGCTTTTATGAGCCATTTCTTCCATCCAATGCCATCTTACCTTGTGACTAGGAATATTTGAAGCATAACCTCAAGTCCCTCCATGGTTCCAAATGGTGAAAGTAATTTGGCCATCATATGGGAAAACAGGCATTTTCATACACTATTAGTGGGTTTAGAATTTGGCCCTACTACTTTGAATGTTAACTTGCACCTGTCAAAATTGAAAATGCACATACTTTTTAAAACAGCAATTCCATACCTAGGAATTCATCAATGTGTTAAAATTACTCACATGTGAAAACATATGCATGAGAATATTTCATTGTATTTCATTGTGGCAGCAAAAAAATTAAAAGCAACCTAAATTCTATAAGGTCCTGGTTAAATAAATTATAGTTATCCATATAACAACATACCATATAGTTTAAAAAAAAAAGTCAAGGTAAAAGTATACCTTGTGATATGGAAAGTGTTTGACATCATTAAGTACAAAAAACAAGTTTTACCAAAATGATACTGTTTAGGTGAAAATATATATTTGCTTATATAATTATGTAAAATTTTGGAAAGATGCAAAAGAAACCAGTTCTGACTCTTTTTTTATTGAAGTATAGTTGATTTACAACATTTTATTATTTTCAGGTGTACAACATAGTGATTCAATATTTTTATATCTTATACTCCATTTAACTTTATTATAAAAATCTTATTTATTTTATTCCTAGTAACTTGCAACCTCTAAATTCCCTTTCCCTATCTTTCCCCTTTTCCTACCTTTCTTCTCACTGGTAACTACTAGTTTGTTCTCTATAGCTAAGAGTCTTTTTCTGTTTTGTTATATTCATTTCTTTGTTTTATTTTTTAGATTCCACATATAAATGAAAACATACAGTATTTGTCTTTCTCTGTCTGACTTATTTCACTAAGCATAATACCCTCCAGGTCCATCCATGTTGTGGCAAATGACAAAATTTCATTCTTTCCTATGAGGTCTGACGCCCTTTGAAAAAGGGGCTTTAGAAGATATGGGCGGGCTGTGGGAAAAGGAAACTTTTTTTTGTTTTACTTTGAAAAACTGAATCTGAAAAATCCTTGTGTTCTTTATATAAAAATCTTCAAGCAACTTTAACCTGTTTGACAGATAGCACATACAGCTGCATAAGGTTTTGGTAACTTGATACTGGGTACAAAGTCTATCATGCTGTTGTAAAGATGATTTAGTGTTTTTCAACAATCCAATTGTTTCCAATAACACAGTAAAAAAATCTTGTATTCTGGATACCATTTTATCTTATTTTCTATTTCAAGCTGTCAATGCATCTATTTCTAAATCAGAATGGATTTATGTATTCTTTTTTTTCCCCATTTCAACATGTTTAACTTTAGCAATCTGCCTTAATGTGAATTATCAGCATTGCACCTCAAATTTTAACACTACAGACAATTTTTAAACAGATGTAATTTGAACTTAATAATTTTGAATTATTGATTATTCTGACCTTTGAAAATTGACCATACAAAAAATTACTCAAAAGTATTTTTTTACATTATATCAAGAGAGCAACAGTTGCTAGTGAATTTATGTAAATACTTATAAACTCCAAGGATGGAAAATGATGAATGATGAATTTCTTTTATGTTGTTTCTTTTCTGTTTAAATTTCTATTGGAGTACAGTTGCTTTACAATGTTGTGTTAGTTTCTGCTGTACAGTAAAGTGAGTCAGTTATACATATACATATATGCACTCTTTTTTAGATTTCCTTCCCATTTAGGTCACCACAGATCACTGAGTAAAGTTCCTTGTGCTAACAGTAGGTTCTCATTAGTTATCTATTTTATACATAGTGGTGTATAAAATACACCAATCCCAATCTCCCAATTTGTCCCACCCTCCATGTCCCCCCTTGGTAACCATAAGTTTGTTCTCTACATGTGTGACTCTATTTCTGTTTTGCCAAAAAGTTCACCTGTACCATTTTTCTAGATTCCACATATATGCATTAATATACGATATTTATTTTTCTCTTTCTCATTTACTTCACTCTGTATGACAGTCTCTAGGCCCATCCACATCTCTACAAATGACCCAATTTTTGTCCTTTTAAGAGCTAATATTCCATTGTGTATATGTACCACATCTTCTTTATCCATTCCTCTGTTGATGGACACTTAGGTTGCTTCCATGTCCTTACTATTGTAAATAGTGCTGCAGTGAACATTGAAGTGCATGCATCCTTTCGAATTAAAAACTTTTGCTTTGTGATGATACCATTAAGAAATGAAGATAAGCCACAGATTGGGACAAGATGACAAACATACATCTGATAAAGATCTTGTGTTCAGAATATAGAAAGTACTCTTAAAATGCAACAAAGAGAAAAAATTAACCTAATTTTTAAATAGACAAAATGTTTGAAGAAACAAGGATTATATACAAATACTTAATATAGAAAGAAATGCAAATTAAAACAACGATATACTACTACACATCCACTAGAGTGGCTAAAATTAAAAATAAAACTGAATATACCAAGTCTGGCAAGGATGTGAAATAACTGAAAGCCTCATACCTTGCTGGTGAATATAGATACTTTAGAAAACAATTTGACGGTCTCCTAAAATGTTAAACATAATCCTGTTATATATCCCAGAGATCTGACCTTTAGGTATTTACCCAAAAGAAATGAAAATTTATGTCCACTCAAAGACTTGAGTTAATATTCATGGAAGAATTATTCAGAATAGTCTTGAAGTAGAAGCAAGCAAATGTCCATCAACTGGTGAATGGATAAACAAAATTGTGGGATATCTGTATAACATAATACATGTCCATAATAAAAAGAAACAAAGTGTTACTTTTTGTTCTCTTTTAATCAGCTAATCATCGAGACATAATTCACATACCATACAATTCATCCATTTAAAGTGTACAAGTCAATGGTTTTTAATATACTCACAAATATATGTAACTATCACCACAGCCATATGTATAAAATTTTCACCAGATTCATTGAAGAGTGGGATAGCAGAGTTCCTCATTCTCTCTTACTGAAGTCAATCTCTGCAAGTATCATTAAATGTAATAACATGGATGAATCTCAAAAACATCATGCTAAATGAAGGAAGACAGACCAAAAAGACTACAAATTGTATGTATGTAAAATTTATTGAATAAGCAAAACTATACAGAGAGAAGGCATATCAGGAGCTGCCTGGAACCAGGTGTGGGGGCAAGATGTACTGAAATGATCATGAGAACCATTGTTTGGGTAAGAGAAATGCTCTAAAACTGGATTGTAGTGGTGAAAGCACAACTGTATAAATTTACTAATACTTAGCAAACTTTACACATAAAATGAGTCAACATATAAGCATGTAAATTATACTTCATTTTTTTTTTTTTTTTGAAGTACGTGGGTCTCTCACTGTTGTGGCCTCTCCCATTGCAGAGCACAGGCTCCGGAAGCACAGGCTCAGCAGCCATGGCTTATGGGCCCAGCCACTCCGCAGCATGTGGGATCTTCCTGGACCGGGGCACGAACCTGTGTCCCCTGCATCGGCAAGCGGACTCTCAACCACTGCGCCACCAGGGAAGCCCAATTATACCTCATTAAAGATGCTTTTCTTTTAATATGTTACTGAAATGATATAACAATAATATAACAATAATAAATAATATAACGATTAATTAGTATAATTAAACAAAACACTTTTTTGAATGAGTCTAAGATGAAAGAAAAGGTCAAAATTTCAATTATTTTAGTTAAAAAGGTAAATGTGAACCAGTGTAGTATAAGGATTAAGTACATAAATTCTGTAGCCTGCTTGAGAGATTTCAGATATTAGATCTACCTCTTATTAGATGTGTGATCTTTGACTAAGTTACATATGTTCAGTTTACTCATCTAAAAATGGGAATGATAGTAAAATCTTCCTCATACAGCAAATTTGAAAATTATAAGTTAATAAATTTAAAGAACTGAAAGGAGTGCCAGTAATGAATATTGACATTCTAGTTCAAAAAAGGGAGAAAATGGAAGGTAAAAAGAAACTGATTCATGGCAATTCTAAGTCCAAGTGGGTGAAACATGGAAAGAAGTTATAATAATATGAGGAAAAATATAAAGAATCCACCCACAACTATCATTTAAACACATGTATTAATTCAACCAATAATACTTGCAGAAAGATTATTTCTTTGCTGATGATATCAAGATGAACAAGTATAGACATTCTTCACACTCAGGAAACTTGAATCTTATTTGGGGAAGTGTTTAAAGACAAGAAAATGCATTAAGATATAAAACTAAAAGGAAAGAGGATGAAAATTATCATTATTTATAAGATGATCTTCTCGTTCTGGAAAATCTATGAGAGTCTACTAGAGGGATTTGGAGGAAGGAGATTATTATAAATAATAAGAACATTTATTCTTAAAGGGCTACAAAGGAGACATGAAGGGCTACAAAGGGGACATGAAATGCTGTCCTATATTCTAAAACCCAGTTAGAAAATTAATTTAACAGTATATCTCATTCATGTAAATAATGGAATTTAACATATCTAAGAAAGACTGTTAGAAGGTAAAAATGTAATATCAGTATTTATAAAGATGTAAATTAATAAAGGTGCATCCTAAAATGAAGCATGGTTTTGAACAATATATCCAGCTCATGGAAAGATAATTTACCTTTTATTCTTAAAAAAATGCTTGTTAAGTGACAAAAACTTTGTGATATCAGCCTGATAATGGAGGAAAAAAGGAAATTTTAGTACACTTTGTGTATTGCATTTTATATATTAATAAGGTATTTTCAACTATTAGAATCAACCTATAAAATACAAAATATAAAATGTATCCATTTAGAAACTGTATAAGCCAAAGGATAGTTTACAGAAATAAAAGGAAAAGAGAAGTGAAGGAATAGTAATAATTTTAATTTATGTAGTGAGGAAATAGTGACTTACTGTCAAAATTTAAGGGAATTAGTAATAAAAGTTTAAAAATACAAACGTATTTAATAGAACATAAAATAATAAAGTTATTATAATATTTTAAAATATATTTTACAAATATCAGATGTTGGTAGAGAGACATCTGACATCTTTTAGTGGACAAGTGCAGAGTCACAAGTGCATGTGTAAAGTAGAACATCAGAAGAGAGTCTAGGCCTTTTATTTAGTATTAGGAAAGTAAGGACTAGAGAACCAAAATACTAAATGATTTCATATGGATGCTATTGATTAGAGGGCTGTGTGTGGAGATTAGATCAGGGACCATTGCATTTAGAAGTCCTTATGCTATATCAATAATTTAGTATTTGCATATAAAATTTGTAATAAACTTTTAAAAATAAAATCTATCTCTTTGTGATCAAGCCCCAAAATAATCAAACAGGAGAGAGACAAATGCTCCTCATCTGCATCCTTCCTTAGGATGTGCCAAACCTAATAAGGGAATTATTTTTCTTAATTTTTTGAGATATGCTTTCTGAAAAGATAATCTCAGAAAATCTGTAGCTGACTTCCATTTGTAATAAGTGGGAAGGCTCATTTAAAATCAGAGTGCATCTATTCACTTCCAGTCATGAACTGCAATTGAACGGAAGTGAGTATCAACACCATTTCAGAGAAACTGGGATATACTTAGTTAAAGAATCAAGATTTATTCTGTGAGAAATATTACATTATGTTTATCCAAAACTGGGTTTGAATTTTTGGAATATGAAAATTGACAAAGAGAATTGTTTGGAGGAGGGAAAAAGAAGAAGGTAAGTGGGGAATAAGGCAGGGGACATAAGAAAGAAGCTCAAGGACAAAAAAGCTGTATCAGAAGTGGCAGAAGTGTCCATAGGCAATCTTTCCCAGTGCAGGTGTAACCCATAAAGTTACTCTTACTGTAAGAAGCCAAGACCAAGGTAGCTAGTACATTAACTTCTACCCCACCTAACTCTAACTCTCACCTTAAAAGAAAAAGAAACTTGAATTTTCAAAATTAATTTCCCCAATAAATTGTTCTTCTACACAAAATAATTAGATAAGTGAAAAAATTTTAATAGAAACATAAAATTGAGTTCTTTCTAATAATGAGAACAAACACACCATAAACAAGATATTGGTAAATTTATCTAAATGAAAATACAAAGTTTTAATGTAGTCAAAACCATCATATACAAGATTAAAAACAAACTAAATTGAGGAAAAATACACATTTGTAAGAGGCATGAAATTGTATCAAAAATTTTAATAATAAAGAGTTGATACAAGTTTAAAAGAACAATAGACAAATACATGAACAATCTACACACAAAAGAAAGTGAAAAAAGATAATATGTAAATGTACTTATTGAAGTATTTTCCATATTAGCAACTAACTTTGCAATACGTTAAATGGGAGATTGATTAAATAAATGATGTCAATATGGGGATATTAAAATTCAATATAGAAATATATTTAATAATATAGAATGTTGTCATATTACATAATAGTGGCAAAAATATTTTGCCAAACAAAACTAAAATTATATTCCATTAGACACACACACATAGGAATATAAACTTTTAAAAGACTAAATTGATAGCATTGTTTATCCCTGGATGCTGAATTTTTTCATTATCTATATTTTCTGTTTTTGTCCACAAATATGATGTACTTGCTTAAAACTAAATCAGATTAAAAGTGTCAATATAGCTACCCTGTCTATTTTATACAAAACTTTAAAAATATTATGCCAAGCATTTGTCCCATTTTTTCTGTGTGTTGTGAAGAAATTTACTAGAAAAAATAATCTGCACATTTTATATTTGATGTTGTTTATCAGTCATTTGGTAGACATTTTTTTTTTTTTTCAATTGGCTCTTTGGTTTGTAAAGACTGAAGTTTATATACGCTCTATGTAACCAATACTCCCTTTTTTCTCCACTATTTAAACATAGTAATTCCTCAATAAACTAACAGTTTTAAGTCATTTCTGCTGCTGAAAAATTGCAGCTGAGTTTGAATATATTTGTAGAAATATATATGTCCTGTTTATTAATCAAGAACAAAATATTGCAAATTATTACTTTGCTGTTATGTGCATTTATGAAACACAAATATTATTTCTTCAGTTTCTTTTTAGTGTCAGAAACTATATTTTTTAAAGAATGCATTATACAAATTACCATTCATTCCTCAAATCCACTCAGTCAACCAGAGGAAAAATACATTAATAAATGATTACTTCACTGTGGGGGAAAGGAGCTATTCCTTAGTTCCATCAACTATGGTTAAATCAAAAATGGCAAAATATATTTCTCAGTTTGCAAGATGGAGAACCATGAAGTTGAAAAACTATAATC
Source organism: Lipotes vexillifer (assembly GCF_000442215.2). Lineage (NCBI taxonomy): Eukaryota > Metazoa > Chordata > Mammalia > Artiodactyla > Lipotidae > Lipotes > Lipotes vexillifer. Next base: position 1,770,665 of record NW_006773201.1, on the reverse strand, counting down.
TGGCAAGCAGTATATTCTCTTTCCTGTCACATTTGTAACCAATAGAACTATAGTTACTGTAAGTCTGAACTTCATAACTTTTTTTTTTTTTTTGCGATACGCGGGCCGCTCACTGTTTTAGCCTCTCCCGTTGCAGAGCACAGGCTCCGGACGCGCAGGCTCAGCGTCCACGGCTCACGGGCCCAGCCGCTCCGCGGCATGTGGGATTTTCCCGGACCGGGTCACGAACCCGTGACCCCTGCATTGGCAGGCGGACTGTCAACCACTGCGCCACCAGGGAAGCCCTTCATAACATTTTTATTTGCTGTATATGGTACATGTTTTATACAGTCTGTTTCATTCCACACACTATAAATTTAAAGCTGAAATACAAATCTCAGAAGTTGAATTGTGCATCACCCCAGGCTTTTATTTAGGATATTTTAAGAACGTTTAATTTTTTTCTGAATACAAGTTTGACATTAGTATAAATCCCATTCCTTCTTTTACTACATAAAAAGGCAGAAAAAGCTTTATCTCATTGTCTCAGTCCTTTTTTTTTTTTTTTCAAAATAAAATACCAGTAGAAAGAAATGGGAGCCTGTTCTATGTGCTAAAAATAATAGGTATTTGCATCTATGAGAAAGGGACAAGAGTTACTTTATTTCCTTTTCCAAATAAAGCTGTGTGTGTGTGTGTGTGTGTGTGTGTGTGTGTGTGTGTGTGTAATAAAGAATTTAACCTTTCTCTTGGAGAGGTCTGGCTTTGTTCTCAGCTTTAGGCTCTACATATCCTACATGATAAGAGTATCTTTTCAAGGAGCCTTGGGTCCACACAGCATAGTCTAAAAATGTGATTTATTGTGGGAGTTTTTGTTGATGTGGTATCTGATCTATCTTTAGAGGGACTAGAGACTAAAGGTCAGCCACTTAAACAGCCAACAATATCCACGTGCTTGAGGCCTAATAAACTCTGGACACCAAGGCATGGGTCAGCATGTCTCATTGCAAATACTCCATACATATTGTCATGCTTCATTGTCAGGAAATTTAACACTGTTCATGACTCCACAGGACAAGGACAACTGGAAGCAGAACTTTTCTGTATTCTGTTCCATGCATCTCTTGCATTGGCAGATTTTAATCTGTAACCTTTCACTGTAATAAACTATAACCACGAGTATAATAACTTTTAGTGAGTTCTGTGAGTACTTTTGGTAAACTATTATAATTGAGGAGGGTCTTGGGAACCCTTGAACTTGCAGTTGGTGTCAGAAGTATGTGTGGCCTTGTGGACTGCTCACTATACAGTCAAATAACAAAAATACCATCATAGGAACTAACATTAGCATTGGATTATTAATTAGTAATTAGCCACATACATGAATCAAAGTAGATCATCTATTAAATATGAATTTAACTAATGCATGAATATCCTATGATTCATTTCCTCTTTTTAAACATAATAAAATTAAGGCCTTATTTTCTAGGAATCCTTTGATTAAGTTCATAATGTCTCCATGTATTTCTTAGACATCCAAGTGTCAGAGGCATGGGAAGTTGTGGAACTCTTGGCCTGCCTCAGTTGCATTTCTACTAGACTGTACTTCTGCTTAAGAACAATGCAAATGTTTTCATACCAGTATCTTGATATTTTCAAATTCATTATTCTTCTGCTTTTGAACTGTGGCTATTCAATGGACCTCGGAGTCAAATTAATTTCTTTCTGACTGAGCATGAGAGGGTTTGTGCCAGTCCTCGGCATATTAACAGTATAGAAGGTCAGATTGTTCTTAATGGAAACTGAAGTCTGAATCAAAAACAAACTGCAGAAGTTCATTTTGAAAACTCTATCCCCAATCTCATTTACTATCTGGAGGGTCAAGAGTTTTCTTTTGCTGAACAGATTAAAAATTAGTTTGTCTGAAGTCATTCAGTGATTATCATATATCTAGAATTCAGTTTTCCTGATCACATGATGAATGTGGAAAAAAAAAAGTCAAAATTAGGTTTAAACAAATATTGTCCAAGTTTTAAAGTTAAATGTAGAACCAGATTCTATTTTTGCTACCACTTATCAAGTTTTCTTCTGCTCCATTGAAAGATTATCTAAAGATCTATACACTATATTTCTTTAACAATTTCTTTTCGTGCAAAGTCAAACTATAGCATACACATCTACAATTGTCCTTAAACCTGAGGCATGCCCAAACTAATTTCTTTAATATACAGCATGTTCACATTATTGTTATATTTGTTTTTTATTCTATGTTAACTATGCTTCTCTTTAGAAAAGTATTAAAAATTCATAATGCCAAGGAAAAGCATAAAAATAATCAATAGATTATGTTTTTGAAATTACATGTTAGAGACCAGACCTTTTAATAATGAAGAAAGAATCCATTCATTCAATTTTTCTTTTCTTCGCTCACTGTCCTTCTCCCTCATAGGATTTGCCAGAATCGTTACATTACTAATTAATTATTTATTTAATTACTAGAGTTAAGACTTGTTACTATCTCCAAAAAATAACATAATTAATCTATTGTTTAGATAATTATTAGTTTAATATTTGAATTCCTTGTTAAACTATAAGCTTCATAGATGCAAACTTACTGTGGATGTGCTCATTAGCATCTGAGGTCCATGAACTCAGCATGTAGCATGGAGCCTGGTACCAATAAGGGCTCAATATTTGTTGAATAGAAAAAAGAGTGAATGGATGAAACTTTGTATCAAACCAGGGAATTAGTTATAACAGAGTTACTGTATATGTGTGTTTGTGTGTGTATGTGATTGCGTGTGTGTACAAAAACTGTAGATTATGTATTCAAAAGTCCTCTTTTGATCAATTAAATAGAAAATCTCCAGGAGCTTATTTGAAGATGGTGGTGTTGCTGGTGGACAATGGATAGGAGAAGAGTTGATAGTCTATACATGCTCTTCTCACAGGGCCACTTCCTAGTACTTGGCCCACTCTGATTATCGCTTGTTCATTTTAAAACCTCATCAGAGCAGCAACTACTGTTAACTTCCTTCTGGGTGGAATATATGTTTTCAAAACTGAGCAACTTGATGCATACAACTGATTCCTGATGAATAGTAGATATTTCTTGTTTCAGACCCAGAGCTCCATCTCAGCTTATTTTTATTTTACATTGATAAGGTTAATATATACCGTATATTGCTTGAAATGGTGATGTGACATCTTTATCTTACTGATGTTAAATTATATAAAAACATTTTATAATACTTTTACCTAATACAGAAATCATGTTAAAGAATTCATAATTCTAAAATTGCACTCAATATTTTCTGTCAGTGTTAATACTAATGTTATTATCTTGAAATCTATCATCCAAAGGAAAAAAAGAATATGAAACTTCCTCACAAAAGTGTAGGAGCAGTAATTTTCTTCTACAATGCTAATAATCCTTGTCACAAAGAAAACATACTCTTATTTGCTGCTCTTGTATTGGAAGTTAGGCAATATATCTACATTTAAAGCCTACTAATTAAATTCATTTTCTTCTTAAATTAATGAGAAATATTTCAAGAGTTAGTCAGCAAATGTTTTCTTTCTATTCTCTCCCTCTTATATATACAATTCCCAAACTGCAAGTAAACAATGAATTTATTGTTTCATATATTCATTAGAACATATTTAGAGACAAACTGCTTTGTGAAGAACACATCAACTGATTTATATATATCAATCATTCAAAGACTTATTTCAAAATTAAAATTTTCTAAATTTCTATTTATTCAAGATAAATATAGTAAACAACTCTGAACTACCTTAGTTTTCAATGTAACAACTTTCAAAGAAACTATTTTGTCCTGTTTTACAATATTGTAAATTTAAAAATCATAGTACCTTCAATTTTCTATTTTTATAACAATATTCCATTGATTAAACTCACAATATGAGTTATTTATACTGTCTGTGACTAAGAAACATTTTGAAATAAATAGAAAATTGAAAGAAGAATAGAAAAAAGCATATTTGATGTTTTCAAAGCAATTTCATCATTTCAAACTATACAATAGCAAATCTATTGAAAATTAAGTAACAGTACAACTTTAGACTTACTATTTAATACTTCAACAATATAATATGTTATATCACTATTCCAGGAATATAAGTTTAAATTATTCATAAAGGATAATTTGATTCTAAAAAAATTCTTATGTTTAACAGTAAATAGATTTTCCTTCTGTCATTTGATAGATTATTTATCTTCCTCAACAAGTATTTTTTTCAAACAAAGTTACATTCTTTACAGTGGCAAGAAGACATTTTGTATTTTTAAGTGTAAAATATTTACATTTCATTGCATTTTAGCATTTTAACCCAGAGTAAAAGTTTAGGGAAGCCAGAATAATGATGGGTCGCCTATAAAATATACAGAGGCACTATTATGATAAATCTACATTTTTAAAAAAGTTTTAATATATAAAGACTCCAGAGATCATTAAAAACATACATGAAAATTCTTTAGGTGCAGATTATTATCTTTTAATTTAGTTATTACTGACGTATAAAATGCTATTACTGCTTACATATTTATCTATTTGCTAAATTCTTAATAATGTTAGTAGGTTTGTATTGTCTATTTGGAACAAAACAAATCATTATTATAATTTTATCATAAGTTCTGATACTGGCACTTATTTTCCTTCATGCCTCACTTTTTCACTCCCCAATTCATTCATTCAAGAAATAAGGAGAGCGTGAGAGACGTGCCAAACATTGCCCTAATTTCTGGCACTGAAGGAGTGAAAACAATAACCATAGTTTTTTGTTCTTATGAAACTCAAAATCTAACAGTGAAGTTGGAAAACTTAAAAATTTAACTAATTCTAATTGCCATAGTATTGTAAATATAAGTTGTGGTAGACGCATATGCTGGATAGACTAAAACATATGAAATTCTTATTACATGGTCCACATTTAAGGGAAATAATATAACTAAATAAGAAAACCACAGTAATACAGCAAGATACAAATTTAAAGCAGCAACTGCTTCTTCTGAAGAAATTTTGATAGCTTGAGTAATGAAGGACTTAAAAATAATAAAAAGAGACAGATAACTATCAATAGGAAATTACTTTCTCTGCCAATGCCAAGGTAATATCTTAAGGTTCCTTCATTGTAGCACCATAGAGACAGGCATACATTTCTGCTGAAATACAATCCTTGAAGACTTCATACTTCTTCATAAGTCTTCATACTTCTTCATAAGTCTCAACTTTGACAGAGATGGAGAATTTTTTGTGATTCCCATATTTTTTTAATTGAAGACTCCAGTTGTCTTCTTGCATATACAAGAAGAGAGTACCCTTGGCTACCCTTGGGAGAGTAAGACCCAATGACCTCTATCCAAAACTCTGTCAAAAATGCCTTCTCTGATATTTGGCATGAGACTGCTAGAATGCTTCAGTTTATCTATAAAACAGATAACACTGGTATGTACCTTATAAGAAAAAATTAGCAATTTTCTCTCACCCCCTTGGAGAAATCTGGGTGAAAAGTTATAAGTAAATGAAAACTTTAATAATAGAAAAATGAAAAAGTGCTGTGTATTACTATATAGCTCATTTATTCAAAGACTTTTTGAAATAATGAAATTCCTCATTATCAAGAGTTTGTTTGGCTTAATTTGAGTAGTTTTGTTCACAGTATTGAGCATAATATTGAGTCTATATTGAGTGTATTATACTTTATATTCATTATAGTAATATGTGTTTCAGAAAGAGGTTGTGTTCTATTTAGGACATATATATAAACATATACATACATATATACATATATACATATATATGTGACATATATATATATATATATATATATAAAACATACATATGGTTTTATAATAGTGCCAAGTTACACATGTTCTATAAGTTAAAATTCTATTAAAAACTTTCTTCCTCACCTAACTAGTGTATTTTCAAAATAAAGAAAACAATTTCAATATTATCTAAAAATATTTTAAATTATTAATAATAATTATAAATGTTTTGATCAAAGTAAAAATTAAAAGGCAATAGGCAATGCACTGGACCTTCATTGTCACTGCATTAGACAAGGCAAAACTGTTTAGCACAAAGAAATATTACACGGCAGACTCAGTATATGTGGAATATTAACAGGATTGATTTTCTTGAACACAATATCCCTTGAAATTGTATCAAGGGAAAAAGAAAATAACCTGACATTTTAAAAGTGTCAATAATACTTTAATATATTGAATAAATGCAGAGGAATAGTAAGCTTTTACAAACATCAGCTTGTCATTTTCTTAGTATATCAAACAACGCACATTCTGTGGAATAAATAACTTGACAAGTGCATACCGGTTAAACATGTGCATAACCACAAAGCCAAGGAAATCTTACCACCTCTGTCAATACACTCAACATGAAATGTCAATAAGATCATATATAACAATCTCCAAAAGAAAATGAAAGAAAATGAAATGCCAAAAGCAATAGGTCAAGAGAAAAGCAGAGTTAGGAGTAAGGTGGACGAAGGGCATCTACGTGTCAGTAAGTCTCTAGAAAAATACATCTAAAATCTAGAAACTGCTCAAAGAAGACATTTGAAATCACAGACACGGAACAGAAATAATTTCCCTAGCAACTCAAATATCAGGGAGTATTCTCAAGGCTTAATCTCTCCCCTTTTTCTTGGCATAATTGTCTTTCCCATCCCTGTCTCCCTGCAAAAGAATTAATGATTAATATTTAGTATGTATGTCAACAGAAGACATGAATGTTAATTTTAGACTTCAGTAATGACTAAGTCACAGTCAGAGCCTAATAGAATAGCCACTATGACAAGAAAATAAGGCTTAAACCAGCATAGATTATTTAAAAGTGATAAGCATGGAAAAGAGAGATGTGGTGTTACCCTATTTTATGTTGTGAACATACAGACACTTAAGATGAGCAATCAAAGGGAATCTGATAGAGAGTATTAGAGTTAATAGGGAAGAACCAGTAAGAAATGGTAGTATGGTAGGAATTTTAATTGGCATTTCTAAATGAGGTGGAGAAAGCAGATAATATTTTGTTCAGTCAGTTTATCAGAGCTGCTTTGTGTCATAATAAGATGTTGGTTACACACAGGAGTTACTAAGACGTTGGTTGAGCAGAAAGCCAGTCATTAGAATGGCATAATATTCAAGGTCCTCCAAGTATGCTATGACATTTATAATATTTAAATAAAGAAAGAAGTCAGCTAGGAACAGTCAATATTCTTTATTATTATCTTATCAATGAGGGCAAGTTGATTTAGGATCAAACATTACAAAGAAACAAATATTAGGAGAGACAAGTAACAGGCTAAGCCACTAAAAATGAGTCTAAAGACATACAATTATTTATTTAAGAGAAAACTCAAGCAATTTAAAGAAAGAAACTACAGGTGTAAAAAGTGTGTAAGAGAAAAACATTATGAAATCATAATCAACTCTATTGATTGTATAATTGTCCGTTCTGCAGAGACCAAGACCTGAGACATGACCTTTTCCCTAGCTAGACTTTGAGCATATTACCAGCCCCCCTCTCTTACCCCACCTCATACCCAAAGAAGGAAGAAAGGAAACTAATCTTGTGGACTGTGCACAGGGTAAGATGAGCAGGCAAGACTCAGTCACTCTTTCAATTTCTTAACCTTCATGAGTACTGCATAATTTAAAAATCATTGTGTATGCAAGTCAGTTTTGTCCAATGACAAGCATCTTGGGAAGATGAGCATCGGCAGGTAGCAGATGTTATTTTTTAAATAATTTATTGAGGTGAAATTCACATAACAAAGTAAACCATTTTAAAGTAAATAATTTCGTAGTAGTTAATATGTTCACAATGTTGTATAACCAACATTTGTACCTAGCTCCAAAACATTTCAATCACTCCAAAGTAAGCCCCTTACCTTACCTATTAAGTGGTTTCTTCTTCCTTTCCCTCCCTCCTGGGCCCTGGAAAACTCCAATCTGCATTCTGTTCCTATGAATTTCATTGATTTCAGGTATTTTGTATAAACGGAATCATACTATATGTGACTTTTTATTTGGCTTCTTTCACTTGCCATAATATTTTGTAGGTTATACCATGCTGTTTCATATATCGGTACTTTATTTCTCTTTATAACTGAAAAATATTCCAATATATCTATCTATCTATATCTACATCTATCTATCTATCTACCTATCTATCTATCTATCTATACACACACACACACACACACACACACACACACTATTTGGTTATCCATTGGTCATTGATGGACATTCTAGTTATTTTCACCTTTTGGCTATTGTGAATAGTGCTGCAGCGAACTGTGTGAACATATGCATATTTAAGTACCTGTTTTTGATTCTTTGGGATATATCCCTAGAGGTGGAATTGCAGGACCATATGATATTTCTATATTTAAATATTTGTGGAATCATCAAATTATTTTCCATAGTGGCTTACCATTTTCCATTCCCACCAGCACTGTACAAGTGTTCCAATTTCTCCACAACCTGGTCAACACTTGTGCATGAGTTAGTTTTAATTATTGCTATCCTAGTTGATTTTAACTTATATTCCATTGTGGTTTTTATTTGTATTTCTCTAATGACTAATGATTTTGCACATCTTTTCAAGTGCTTGATGTCTATTTGTATAGCTATTTTTTTTAACGTCTTTATTGGAGCATAATTGCTTGACAATGTAGCATTAGTTTCTGCTGTATAACAAAGTGAATCAGCTATATGTATACATATATCTCCATATCCGCTTCCTCTTACACCTCCCTCTCACCCTCCCTATACCACCCCTCTAAGTGTTCACAAAGCACAGAGCTGATCTTGTGCTATGCAGCTGCTTCCCACTAGCTATATATTTTACGTTTGGTAGTGTATATATGTCAATGCCACTCTCTTATTTCATCCCAGCTTAAACTTCCCCTTCCCCATGTCAAGTCCATTCTCTACATCTATGTCTTTATCCTTGTCCTACCCCTAGGTTCATCAGAACCTTTCTTTCTTTTTTTTTTTTTTATTTTCCCTATATATGTGTTAGCATATGGTATTTGTTCCTCTCTTTCTGACTTCCTTCACTCTGTATGAGAGAATCTAGGTCCACCCACCTCACTACAAAAAACTCAATTTCATTTTTTTTATAACTGAGTAATATTCCATTGTATATATGTGCCACATCTTCTTTATCAATTCATCTGTGGATGGACAATTAGGTTGCTTCCATGTCCTGGCTATTGCAAATAGTGCTGCAGTGAACACTGTGGTGCATGACTCTTTGTGAATTACGGTTCTCTCAGGGTATATGCACAGTAGTGGGATTGCTGGGTCATATGGTAGTACTATTTTTAGTTTTTTAAGGAACCTGCATGCTGTTCTCCATAGTGGCTGTATCTATTTACATTCCCACCCACAATGCAAGAGGGTTCCCTTTTCTCCACACCCTCTCCAGCATTTATTGTTTGTAGATTTTTTGATGATGGCCATTCTGACTGTTGTGAGTTGATACCTCATTGTAGTTTTGATTTGCATTTCTCTTAATGATCAGTGATGTAGAGCATCCTTTCTTGTGTTTGTTGGCAATCTGCATATCTTCTTTGGAGAAATGTCTATTTAGGATTTCTGGCAATTTTGGGATTAAGTTGTTTTCTTTTTTGATATTGAGCTGCATGAGCTGCCTGTATATTTGGAGATTAATCCTTTGTCAGTTGTTTTGTTTGCAAATATTTTCTCCCATTCTTAGGGTTGTCTTTTCATCTTGTTTATGGTTTCCTTTGCTGTGCAAAGGCTTTTAAGTTTCATTAGGTCCCATTTGTTTCTTTTTGTTTTTAATTCCATTTCTCTAGGAGGTGGGTCATAAAGGATCTTGCAGTGATTTATGTCATAGAGTTTTTTACCTATGTTTTCCTATAAGAGTTTTATAGCGTCTGGCCTTATATTTAGATCTTTAATCCATTTTGAGTTTATTTTTGTATATGGTGTCAGGGAGTGTTCTACTTTCATTCTTTTACATGTAGCTGTCCAGTTTTACCAGCACAACTTATTGAAGAAGGTGTCTTTTCTCCATTGCATATCTTGCCTACTTTATCAAAGATAAGGTGACCATATGTGTGTGGCATTATCTCTGCGCTTTCTATCCTGTTCCATTGATCTGTATTTCTGTTTTGTGCCAGTACCATACTGTCTTGATTACTGTAGCTTTGTAGGATAGTCTGAAGTCCAAGGGTCTGATTCCTCCAGCTCCATTTTTCTTTCTCAAGATTGTTTAGGCTAATTGGGGTCTTTTGTGTTTCCATACAAATTGTGCAATTTTGTGTCCTAGTTCTGTGAAAAATGACATTGGTAGTTTATAGGGATTGCACTGAATCTGTAGATTGCTTTGGGGAGTATAGTCATTTTCACAATGTTGATTCTTCCAGTCCAAGAACATGGTATATATCTCTCACCCTGTTGTATCATCTTTAATTTCTTTCATCAGTGTCTTATAGTGTTCTGCATACAGGTCTTTTGTCTCCTTAGATAGGTTTATTCCTAGGAATTTTATTCTTTTTGTTGCAGTGGTAAATGGGAGTGTTTCCTTAATTTCTCTTTCAGATTTTTCACTCTTAATGTATAGGAATGTAAGAGATTTCTGTGCATTAATTTTGTATCCTGCTACGCTACCAATTCATTGATTAGCTCTAGTAGTTTTCTGGTAGCATCTTTAAGATTCTTTATGTATAGTATCATGTCATCTGCAAACAGTGACAGCTTTACTTCTTCTTTTCTGATTTGGACTCCTATTATTTCTTTTTCTTCTCTGATTGCTGTGGCTAAAACTTCCAAAACTATGTTGAATAATAGTGGTGAGAGTGGGCAACCTTGTCTTGTTCCTGATCTTAGTGGAAATAGTTTCAGTTTTTCAACATTGAGGATGATGTTGGCTGTGGGTTTGTCATATATGGCCTTTATTTTGTTGAGGAAATTTCCCTCTATGCCTACTTTCTGGAGGGTTTTTATCATAAATGGGTGTTGAATTTTGCTGAAAGCTTTTTCTCCATCTCTTGAGATTGTCATATGGTTTTTACACTTCAACTTTTTAATATGGTGTATCACATTGATTGATTTGCATATATTGAAGAATCCTTGCATTCCTGGGACAACCCCATTTGATCATGGTGTATGACCCTTTTAATGTGCTGTTGGATTCTGTTTGCTAGTATTGTGTTGAGGACTTTTCCATCTATATTCGTAAGAGATATTGGCCTTAGCTTTCTTTTTTTGTGACATTCTTTGTCTGGTTTTGGTATCAGGGTGATGTTGGCCTCATAGATAGTGTTTGGGAATGTTCCTCCCTTGCTATATTTTGGAAGAGTTTGAGAAGGATAGGTGTTAGCTGTTCTCTAAATGTTTGATGGAATTTGCCTGTGAAGCCATCTGGTCCTGGCGTTTGTTTGTTGGAAGATTTTAAATCACAGTTTCAATTACAGTGCTTGTGATTAGTCTGTTTATATTTTCTATTTCTTCCTGGCTCAGTCTTGGAAGGTTCTGCTTTTCAAAGTATTTGTGCATTTCTTCCAGGTTGTCCATTTTATTGGCATATAGTGGCTTGTAGTAATCTCTCATGATCCTTTGTATTTCTGCAGTATCAGTTGTTACTTCTCCTTTTTCACTTCTAATTCTGTTGATTCGAGTCTTCTCCCTTTTTTCCTTGATGAGTCTGGCTAATGGTTTATCAATTTTATTTATCTCTTCAAAGAACCAGCTTTTAGTTCTATTCATCTTTGCTAACATTTCCTTCCTTTCTTTTTCATTTATTTCTGATCTAATCTTTATGACTTCTTTCTTTCTGCTAACTTGGGTTTTTTGTTCTTCTTTCTTTAATTGCTTTAGGTGTAAGGTTAGTTTGTTTATTTGAGATTTTTCTTGTTTCTTGATGTAGGATTGTATTGTTATAAACTTCCCTCTTAGAACTGCTTTTGTTGCATCCCATAGGTTTTGGGTTATCGTGTTTTCATTGTTATTTTTTTTGTAGGTATTTTTTGATTTCCTCTCTGATTTCTTCAGTGATCTCTTGGTTATTTAGTAGCATACTTTTTATCCTCCACGTTTTTGTTTTTTTTACAGACTTTTTCATGTAATTGATATCTATTCTCATAGCGTTGTGGTCGGAAAAGAAACTTAATATGATTTCAATTTTCTTAAATTTACCAAGCCTTGATTTGTGACCCAAGATATGATATATCCTGGAGAATGTTCCATGAGCACTTGAGAAGAAAGTGTATTCTGTTGTTTTTGGATGGAATGTCCTATAAATATTAAGTCCATCTTGTTTAGTGTGTCATTTAAAGCTTATATTTCCTTATTTATTTTCATTTTGCATGGTCTGTCCATTGGTGAAAGTGGGGTGTAAAAGTCCCCTACTATGATTGTGTTAATGTCAATTTCCCATTTTATGGCTGTTATCATTTGCCTTATATACTGAAGTGCTCCTATATTGGGTGCATAAATATTTACAATTGTTTTATCTTCTTCTTGGATTGACCCCTTGATCATTATGTAGTGTCCTTCTTTGTCTAATAGTCTTTATTTTAAAGTCTATTTTGTCTGATATGAGAATTGCTACTCCACATTTCTTTTGATTTCCATTTGCTTGGAATATCTTTTTCCATCCCCTCACTTTTGGTCTGTATGTGTCCCTATGTTTGAAGGGTGTCTCTTGTAGTCAGCATATATACGGGTCTTGTATCCATTCAGCCAGTTTATGGCTTTTTGGAGCATTTAATCCGTTTACGTCTAAGGTAATTATTGATATGTATGATCCTATTACCATTTTCTTAAATGTTTTGGGTTTGTTATTGTTGGTCTTTTCCTTCTCTTGTGTTTCCTGCTTAGAGCAGTTCCTTTATATTTGTTGTAAAGCTGGTTTGGTGGTGCTGACTTCTCTTAACTTTTGCTTGTCTGTAAAGGTTTTAATTTCTCCATCAAATCTGAATGAGGTCCTTGCTGGGTAGAGTAATCTTGGTTGTAGTTTCTTCCCTTTCATCACTTTAAATATGTCCTGCCACACCTTTCTGGCTTGCAGAGTTTCTGCTGAAAGATCAGCTCTTGACCTAATGAGATTCCCTTGTATGTTATTTGTTGCTTTTCCCTTGTTGCTTTTAATATTTTTTCTTTGTATTTTATTTTTGATAGTTTGAATAACAGGTGTCTTGGCATATTTCTCCTTGGATTTATCCTGTATGGGACTCTCTGAGCTTCCTGGACTTGATTGACTATTTTCTTTCCCATATTAGGGAATTTTTCAACTATAATCTCTTCAAATATTTTCTCAGTCCCTTTCTTTTTCTTCTCTTTCTCTGGGACCCCTATAATTTGAATGTTGGTGCATTTAGTGTTGTCCCAGAGGTCTCTGAGACCATTCTCAATTCTTTTCATTCTTTTTCTTTATTCTACTCTGCAGTAGTTTTTTCCACTATTTTATCTTCCAAGTCACTTATCTGTTCTTCTGCCTCAGTTATTCTGCTATTGATTCCTTCTAGAGAATTTTCAATTTCATTTATTGTATTGTTCATTATTGTTTGTTTGCTCTTTAGTTCTTCTAGGTCCTTGTTAAATGTTTCTTGTATTTTCTTCATTCTATTTTCAAGATTCCAGATGATCTTTACTGTCATTACTATGAATTCTTTTTCAGGCAGACTGCCTATTTCTTCTTCATTTGTTTGGTCTGCTGGGGTGTTCACTTTGCTCCTTCATCTGCTGCGTATTTCTCTGTCTTCAAATTTTGCTTAACTTACTGTGTTTGAGGTCTCCTTTTCACAGGCTACATGTTCATAGTACCTGTTGGTTTTAGTGTCTGCCCCCAGTGGGTAAGTTTGGTTCACTGTCTTGTGTAGGCTTCCTGGTGGAGGAGACTGGTGCTTGTTTTCTAGTGGATGATGCTGGATGTTGTCTTTCTGGTGGGGAGGAATGCATCTGGTAGTATGTTTTGGGGTGTCTGTGAACTTATTCTGATTTTAGGCAGCCTCTCTGCTAATGGGGGGGTTGTGTTCCTGTCTTTGTAATTGTTTGGCATGGGGTGTCCAGCAGTGGAGTTTTCTGGTCATTGAGTGGAGCTGGGTCTTAATTTTGAGATGGAGATTTCTTGGAGAGCTCTTCCTGATTGATATTACATGGGGCTGGGAGGTCTCTGGTGGTCCAGTGTCCTGAACTCAGCTCTCCTATCTCAGAGGCTCAGGCCTGATACCCAGCTGGAACACCAAGACCCTGTCAGCCACATATGTTAGAAGAAAAGGGAGAAAAAATAAAAGGAAGAAAAATAAATAAATTTATTAAAGTTATTAAAATAAAAAATAATTTTTAAGTAATAAAAAAAAGGAGAGAGCAACCAAACCAATAAACAAATCCACCAATGGTAACAAGTGCTAAAACTATACTAAGATAAATGTAAAAATCAGAAACTAGTCAGTTGCATACAGCAAACCCCAAGTCTACAGTTGCTCCCAAAGTCCACCACCTCAATTTGGGATGATTCATTGTCTATTCAGGTATTCCACAGATGCAGGGTACATCAAGTTGAGTGTGGAGATTTAACCCACTGCTCTTGAGGCTGCTGGGAGAAATTTCCCTTTCTCTTCTTTGTTCGCACAGCTCCTGGGCTTCAGCTTTGGATTTGGCCCCACCTCTGCTTTTAGGTCGCCCTCTGGCATCTGTTCTCTCCCCAGACAGGACAGGGTTAAAGCAGCAGCTGATTAGGGGTCTCTGGCTCACTCAGGCTGGGGGGAGGGAGGAGTACAGAATGCGGGACGAACCTGTGGCAGCAGAGGCCAGTACGACTTTGCAACAGCCTGAAGCACACTGTGTTTTCTCCTGGGGAAGTTGTCCCTGGATCACAGGACCCTTCCTGTAGTGGGCTGCCCAAACTCCCCAAGGTGTGTGGTTAGTGACCTGTGCTTGAACACAGGCTTCTTGGTGGCTTCGGCAGCAGCCTTAGCGTTTCATGGAATGCTTAGCTTATCTCTGATTTTTGTGCTGATAGCTGCAGCTCACGCCCATTTCTCAAGCTTCTTTAGGCATTGTTCTGAATCTCCTCTCCTCGTGCTCCCCAAAACAATTGTCTCTTTTTTTTTTTTTTAATTTACTTATTGCTTGAGTATTCTTTTTTTTTTTATTTTTTATTTTTTATTATTTTTTAACATCTTTATTGGGGTATAATTGCTTTACAATGGTGTGTTAGTTTCTGCTTTATAACAGAGTGAATCAGTTATACATATATGGGAACATATGTATATGTATAACAATTGTCTCTTGCCTCTTAGGCAGGTCCATACATTTTCCCGGACTCTCTCCCATTTAGCTGTGGTGCACTTGCCCCCTTCAGGCTGTGTTCATGCAGCCAACACCAGTCCTCTCCTTGGGATCTGACCTCAGAAGCCAAAGCCTCAGCTCCCAGCCCCCACCTGCCCTGGTGGGTGAGCAGACAAGCCTTTCAGGCTGGTGAGTGCTGGTCGGCACCAATCCTCTGTGCAGGAATCTCTCTGCTTTTCCTTCCCCACCCCTGTTGCTGCGCTCGCTTTTGTGGCTCTGAAGCTTCCCGCCTCTGCCCACCCCCCATCTCAGCCAGTGAAGGTGCTTCCTAGTGTGTGGAAACTTTTCCTCCTTCACAGCTTCCTCCCCAAGGTGCAGGTCCCATCTCTATTCTTTTGTCTCTGTTTTTTCTTTTTTCTTTTGCCCTACCCAGTACTTGGGGAGTTTCTTGCCTTTTGGGAAATCTGAGATCTTCTGCCAGCGTTCAGTAGGTGTTCTGTAGGAGTTGTTCCACATGTAAATGTATTTTTGATGTATTTGTGGGGAGGAAGGTGATCCCATGTCTTACTCCTTCGCCAACTTGAAGGTCGATCTATGTAAATTTTTTATAGAAATGACTATTCAAGTCCTTTGTACATTTTTTAATTGGGTGGTTTCTCTTTTTATTGTTGAGCTGTTAGAGTTCTTTATATGTTCTGGGACCTAGGAGTTATTAGATACATGTTTTGCAGATATTTTCTCTTATTCTCTAGGTGGCCATTTTACTCTTTTGATAATGTCTTTTGGTGCACAAAAGTTTTTAATTTTGATGAAATCTAATTTATCCATTTTTTTTCTTTTTTGCTTATGCTTTTGTGTCATATCTAAGAATCCACTGCCAAATCCAAAGTCATGAAAACTTATCCCTGTGTCTTCTTCTAAGAATTTTATGGTTTTTGCACTTATATGTATGCTGTTGATCTGTTTTGGGTTAATTTTTGTATATAGTATGAGGTATGGCTGCAACTTCTTTTTTGGAAATTGAAATCTATTTTTCAAAGTACCATTTGTTGACAAAGATTATTCTTTGCCCTACTGAATGGTCTTGGTTGTTGAAAATTAATTGACCATAGAGGTATAGGTTTATTTCTGGACTCTCAATTCTATTTCATTGTTCTATGTTTATCCTTATTCTCAGACTACATTGCTTTGATTACTGAGTTTCATAGTAAATTTTGAAAACTGGAAGTTTAACTTCTTCAACTTCCTTGTTTTTCCAGACTTCTTTTTATTACTCAAGGGCCTTTGCAATTACATCTGAGTCTGAGGTTTGGATTTTCCATTTCTGAGAAAAAGACTGTTGGTATCATGATAGGGATTGCATTGAATCTGTACATCACTTTGGGTGGTACTGACATCTTAACAACATTAAGTCTTACAATCTATGAACATGAGATATATTTTCATTTATTTAGGTCTTCTTTAATTTCTTTTGCCAGTAGTTTATAAATCTCAGTGTATTACTCTCTAGTTTATGTGAGTAACTTTATTCCTAAGTATTTTATTCTTTTGGATGCTATTGTAAATGGAATTGTTTTCTTAATTTCCTTTTCAGATTATTAATTCCTTTTTGAATTGTTAATTATATATAATACAACTGGAGTTTTTGCTTAGATCTTATAACCTGCACCTTTACTGAACTTATTAGTTACAGAGTTTGTGTGAGTGTGTGTGTGTATCATGTGTATGTGTGTTTATTTATTCTTTGGGGTTTTCTATATATAGAATCATGTCATCTGCAACTAGAGATAATTTTACTTCTTCCATTCTAATATGGATATCTTTTATCTCTTTTTCTTGCCTAATTGCTCTAACTAGACCTTCCAGTAAAATGTTGAAAATCAGCATCCTTGTTTTGTTCCTGATACTAGGGGGAAGTTTTTACTCTGGCACCATTGAGTATGTTGTTAGTTGTGAATTTTTAATAAATACCCATTTTCATGTTGAGGAAATTCTCTTCTATTCCTAATTTTCTGAGAATTTTTGAAATGAAAGGATGTTAGATTTGTCAAATTATTTTACCAGACATTATCTTAGTGAAGTCATATTACTTTTTGGAAAACACTGAAAAAGAAAACTCTCTGAAAAATGGTCCAGGTAATATAATTCATGTAACTATAAAAAAGCAAAAGATGAAAGGAATAGCATGAGTAATCATAGAACAATCAACTCAAACCCTGAGAAGATACTAAAATAAATCATCTAATAATTAATTTACAATCATCTAGCAGAATATAAGATATTAGATAGCAATGTATATGAATTTAGAAAGTGGAAATAAGGGCGCCCAAAATTCATTCTTTTCTATGAAACGATGAAAGACTATATAGAAGGAGAGGATAAGAAGAGATAATATTTGATAATCTTACATTTTAATTATAACTTTTATTATAAATCATGGCATTGTGATCTATAAGCCAGAACCATATGGTATTAGATTGAGAGGGATTTCTAGTGTTGAAGACAGATATGAAATGTTGTGTTATTGGTATATAGGGTCTCTCAAGGCTGAAATCAATATGTCAGCAGGTCCGCATTGCTTATAGACTCTCTGAAAAAATCTGCTTCCAAGTACTTCCAGGATGTTGGGAGAATTAGTCTGTTTTCATGTTTTTCATGTGGCCCTCTCCATTTTCAAACCAGCAAAGGTATTTTGGGTCCTTCTCATGCTTTGAATATCTCTAACTTCCTCTTCTGCCCTCAGCCAGGAGAAAGCTCAGCTTTTAAGAACTCATGTTTAATAACATTAGCTAGCTGGACAATCCAAAGTAATCTCCCTACTTTAAAGTTAAGTGATAAGTAACCTTAATTATATCTGCAAAGTTCCTTATGTCTTGTAAGGTAACATTCAGGAGTGTAACACCATGGGACAAATGTCATAGAGCCAAAATTCTGGCAACCTTTCACAGGCCATATGGTAAGGGCATGTGTAAATTCATTAAAAACAAAGAAGCCCCTCCCAGGCATGCACAAGCCTGACAGGGGGCTGCAGAGGTGCAGGAAGCAGAAGCAGAAGCCCACCCACCAGGGTCCTGGTGCTGTGGGCAGAGGAGTTCTCTCTGCTGGGCAGTAGCAGCTGCAGGTTGGAGCCCGTGACCACCACGCTTCAGCCAAAGGTGGTGCTGGAGCTGACTTTGGAAAAAAAAAACTTTTTTAAGAAAACAAACAATAGTAACAACAACAAAAACTCCAAAAAGTTGTCTTCTGTCTTGCATAGCTTTTGCCAAGTGATATGCTGTATATTCTTTTTTCTTGTATATCTATTGTGTGTATTTTTCATCTGTTGGTCTTCATGTTTTTTCTCTTCATCTCTGTATTGTACTAAATGTTTTCAATTAAATCTCACTACTACTTTGTCAGTTTGAATATGCTGTTCTACATGTGTGTTTTGTTTTGTTTTGTTTTTTCTGTTTGTTTAGGTTTGATTTTGGTTTTCACTGTTTGAAATTCTCTGAGCTTGAATTTTTGTTTAATATCAGTTCAACATTTATGGAAATCCTTAGCCATAATCTTTTCAAATCTTTTTTCTGTCCTCTTATGTCTCTATTATTCTGTGATTCCAATTAAGCATATGTTCACATTTTATATTATTCTACATCTCATGATGTTCTGCTCTAGTTTTTTTTTTTCTCTTCTCTTTCTGTTCCAAGTTGTGTAATTATTATTGACCTACTTAAAATTTCATTTGTTCTTTGCTTAGCTATGTTGATTCTAAGATGAGTCCATCAACATCATACTTCATATCTCTTACTGTGTTTTTACTTTAACTCTAGTACTTGATTCATTCTTGTTTTTTTCTCTCTGCTGAAATTCCCTATGTCTTCATGCATTTCATCCACCTTTTCTATAAACATACTAATTTGAGAGTTTTTTTAATTCCTTAATTTATAATTTCAACATCTGAATCATCTCTGAATCTTCTATTGAATGCTTTGTTTCTTGTTTTTATTTTTTTATGAACTTACTCTTTTGTATATCTCATAAATTTTAATTGCATGTCAAACATAGTGTGTAGAACAACAGAGACTGAGGGAAAGA